>NC_133660.1:257466145-257750491 GCF_037893015.1 Macrotis lagotis | reverse complement strand
ACCTAAATTCCTTCCAGCTTTAAGATCCTATCATGCTACAGTACCTCTAAAAAACTAGACATATTCATTTGTCCAAATCTAGGCTTTGGTTTTAAGGTCCCAGCAAAACCTGGTTTTTTATGTCCCAGAATTCAAAGAATCACTATGGATAGCATATAGCTAAGGCAAAATAATTTAGTAGTCTATTTAATTACTCTACCATATTAGACCCACATTTTTATTGTGTCATGGAATTATAGATCAGTATAGTTAACTTCCATGGTCAGAGATTAGACCCCTAACACTGTGGAGTTTGCATATTAAAAAACTAACTAAATACACATGTTGGAAATACAAAGGGTATTAATGGGCTGGGTCTTCTCTGATGAGCATAGGAAGGTTTGATCTACTCTATTTCTGACCTGGGGCCAGTTTTGTCCCTCTCTTAAGGAACCTGATCCCCCCCACCCCCATTCCCAAGGATTCACTAGAGGTTCACTCAACTCAGTTCACACAATTTAACCCATTACAGCTTGGAAGTTCTGAGTTCAAGAAGCCCACCCATCTGTTTTCCCAGTAGCTCGGATTACAGAAGGCACCACACCAGCTTGGAGCTCCTTTAAAAAATGGGGTTTGACTATAAAAGCTACTAAAACAAAATACTGTGGCTGGATCATGCAAAACCAATTACAATTGCTGCATAAAGAAATTTGGGTGTGGGGGCGGAGCCAAGATGGGTGACCTGAAGGGATCCAGTCTTAGGAGCTCTCTGATAAAAAACTCATAAACTAAGGACTCTAACTAAACTTTCGAGAGACAGAACCCACAAAGGGACCCAGTGAGGCAGTTCTCCTACTCAAAGTAACCTGGAAAAGAGCAGAAAGGCTCTGCTCCGCAGGGCCGCAGGGGGCGGCCCTGCCAGAAGGGGTGGCCTGCCAGAGCCAAAGAACTTCAGCCTCCCAGAGGCAGCCCCAGGGGTGCTGGGAGCCCCAGCTCACAGAAGCGGGGGGAGTCTCCTGAGCTGCACCCCCGGGGGAGCACCGGCACAAAGTGAGGGGAACAGCAGGGGGGGACCTCTGCCAGAGCAAGCACGTGGAAGCCCCAGCCCTCAGGGCACACAGCGAGCAGCCCTGGTCTTTTGGCAGCCTAGACCCGGAAACAGAAAGCAGGTGGAGCCAGTAAGCAGGAGACCCCCAGGGCATGAGCCCCATTGAGCTAAGGGAGGGGAGTGAAAGAGAGACTGCAGAGCTCTGTCCCTCTGCCCCTGGAACAGGACTCTGGAGCTCTGACCACATTCAGATCGTGATCGCAGTCTACGACCCCCCCCATAGAACAGCAGGGCCGTCCCCCACCTCGGCCCCATGGCAGAGGGGGGCGCTTATGGTCATTCACAGACCAGGAGGGAGGACAGAACCTCACACACTGAGGGCCTTGTGGGAGTGTCCCAAAAGATCAGGTAGCACCCCCAAAAAAACAGGCTTAGGCTGGGAAAATGAACAAGCAAAGAAACAAGAGGGAAGACCATTGAGAAATATTTTGCAAATGAGCCCAAGAAGGATCAAAATACTCAGTCTGAAGATGAGGAAGCAGCTCCTGCATCTAAAGACTCCAAGAAAAACAGAAATTGGGCTCAGGCTATGATAGAGCTCAAAAAAGACTTTGAAAATCAAATGAGGGAGTTAGAAGAAAAACTGGGAAAAAGAAAGGAGAGAGATGCAGGAAAAAACATGAAAAATGAAGCCAGCAGCTTAGTCAAGGAAATCCAAAAAAAAATGCTGAAGAAAAATAGCATGCTAAAAAACAGCTTAGGTCAAATGGATAAAAACAGTTCAAAAAAGTTATTGAGGAGAAGAATGCTTTAAAAAGCAAAAATTGGGCCAGATGGAAAAAGAGATAAGAAAAACTCTCTGAGGAGAATAAAATCCGTCAGACAAAGAATAGAATTCAGGGAGATTGATGAATTTACCAGAAATCAGGAATCAATACTTCAAAACCAAAAAAAAATGAAAAATTAGAAGAAAATGTGAAATATCTCATTGAAAAAAACAACTGATATGGAAAACAGACTTAGGAAAGATAATTTGAAAAATTATTGGAATACCTGAAAGTCATGATCAGGAAAAGAGCCTTGACATCATTTTTCAAAGAATTACTACAGGAAAAATTTGCCCCTGATATTCTAGAAGCAGAGGGGCAAAATAGAAATGGAGAGAATCCACCGATCCCCCCGAAAAAGAGATCCCAAAAAAACCAACCCCCAGGAATATTATAGCCAAGTTCCAGAACTCCCAAGTCAAGGAGAAAATATTACAAGCAGCCAGAAGGGACACAGTTCAAATATCGTGGAGCTGCAGTCAGGATCACACAGGACTTAGCAGCAGCTATATTGGAAGCTCGTAGGGCTTGGAATACAATATACCGGAAGGCAAGAGAGCTTAGAATGCAGCCAAGAATGAAACTACCCAGCAAGGCTCAATGTCCTCTTCCAGGGAAAAAGATGGACTTTCAATGAACCAGGGGAATTTCAAAGGTTCCTTTTTAGAATGGCCCAGAGCTGAACAGAAGGTTTGATCTTCAGATACAGGACTCAGGTGAAGCATGGAGATTGGAGGAGAGGGGGGTAAATATGAGGGGACTTAATGAGGATGAACTGCATGTATAGAAAAATGATACTGATAATATTCATATGAACCATCTCAGTTAATAGAGCAGGTAGAGGGAGCTTTTATAGTTGAAGCACAGGAGAAAGCTGAATTCCAAGATAAAAATATGGTGTAAAAAATGGAGTCAATAAGAAAAAAAAGGGAAATGGAATGGGAGAAAGAAAAAGGAGAGAGGGAATAGTCCCAAGATATTTTCACATAATAAGATTTTTTTTTTATTACAATGATCTATTGCAATGATTATGGAAGGGGGGGAGGCAAGGGGGGAGTGAGGGAACCTTTTGCTCTCATCAGAGATGGCTAGGAGAGGAAACAGCAAATATACTCAATGGGGGTATAGACAACTGGAGTAAGAAGGGGGGGGGAGCAGGGGGGAAAGGGGTGGGGGATGTGAATAAAGGAGGAGAGGATGGACCATGGGGGGGACAGTGGTCAGATATAACACATTTTTCTTTTTTTTTACTTCTTGCAAGGGGGCTGGGATTGGATGGCCTGCCCAGGACCATAGGGGCCAGGTGGATTCTGGGGCCGAAGGGGGTGGTATGGGGGGCTCAGGGCTTCTTGGCCCCAGGACCAGGGATCTGTCTGCTGCGCCCTCAGAAAACCCTACAGCAGAGTCAGAGTGGAAGGAGAGAGAAAATATAGTACATGGTAGTGGAGAAATAAGAAAGGAGGGAGTTGCGATCAGCAATGGCAACATTGGAAAAAATATGCAAGTAACTTTTTGTGATGGGACTTATCATAAAGAATGTGATCCACTCTGGGACAGAGTTGATGGTGTTGGAACAAAGACTGAAACACATTTTTTTTGTTATTATTATTTGGGGGAGGGGTGCAGGGGCAAGTGGGGGCTGGGGTGGCCTGCCTGGGGCCACATAGCAGGGTGATCATTGGGTGTCTGGGGGCCGGATTCCGACCCAGGTGCTCCTGGCTCAAGGACCAATGCTCTGTCTGCCACCCAGCCACTATTATTACTATTTTATTTTATTTTGGGGTCTTTTTCTTTCCTTATTTTTGGTTTTTGGCAGGGGCAGTGGATATCGGGTGGCTTGCATGTCACCTGGCTGGGTGATTATTGGGTTTACGAGGCTGGATATGGGACTTGGGTGCTCATGGCTCCAGGGCTGGTGCTTCGTCCATTGCACCACCTGGCCATACCTACAATTATTACTATTATTTTCTTTTTTTAATTTTAATTTTTTTTTCTCCCCCCTTTACTTTTTTTGCCCAAGCAAGCCTATCCTATATTTATGGGGGGGAGGGGTATTTTGTTTACTTGTAAACAAGTATATTTTATTAATGTAAAGAAAAAACATTTGTACAAAATAAGAATAAAAAATAAATTTTAAATAAAAAATAAAATAAAAAAAAAGAATTCGGTGTGTAGTTGACTAGTGTTCAGTCAGTAAGTCTAATGCGTACAAGATTGTCATTGCATCAGTATGTACTTTTTTGCTGTCTTTGAATAGGAAGAAAAATCCTTGAGGAAGAAAATTGGTAGAATAAGGAAGATATTGTGAAGCAATTAGGTAAGTCTGGTGTCAGGAAGACATTTCTTCTTGAGTTCAAATCTGACCTCAGATACTTTTCTAGCTGTGTGACCCTGGGTAAGTCACTACGCTCTCTGTCCCTTCAGTTTCCTCATCTATAAAATGAGATGGAGGAAATAGAAAACCACTCTGGTATCTCTGCCAAGAAAACCCCAAATAGGGTCACAAAGAGTCAGACAGAACTGAAATGACTGAAGAACAACAAAAGGAAATACAGTATATAAACACAATATACCTTTATTCTCTCTCACGAAAAAAAATTAATACAAGTTGCTTGTTTTATTTGAAATTCTTATACAGCAAACTTAGGTTTATAGCAACTTGAAAGGTCTAATCAGGAAAAAAATGATTTGGAAAAGAACAAATATAAGGACAGATGGGGGGGGTGCAGTGAATGGAGCACCGGTCCTGCAGTCAGGAGGTTCCGAATTCAAATCCAGCCTCAGGACACTTACTAATTACTTAGCAGTGTGACCTTGGGCAAGTCACTTAAACCCCATTGCTTTACAAAAACCCTAAAAAAAAATAGTCATGAAAACAAGAAATATCTTTTATTTTATAAAATGTTTTTTCCTATAGAAAGCACAAAGATATTTAATAGAATTCTACAAGTCAAAGTGACATTACAGCAAGCAATTCAGCACCTGATATATTTAGACCTCCATACTTCCACACCCACTTCTCTTCCCTCCATGAGATCTGATCCCCCTCTAACTCTACTGGGGCCAAAAAAAACCTTTTGGAGGGTTAGGAAAAAACACATTTAAAACTCTTTTCTGGGGGAAAAAAATTAATCTCTCCATCCCTGAATGAATGAATAAAAAGATAATATATGAACTACTATATCAATATACTAAAAAAAAAATTGAAAATATTCCCAAAGTTGATTTATATTTTCAATGCTATCCCAATCAATTTAACAAAAGACTTTTTAATTTTTTCTTTTTAGTTTTTTGCAAGGGCAATGGGGTTCAAGTGGCTTACCCAAGGCCACACAGCTAGGGTCATTATTAAGTGTCTGAGGCTAGATTTGAACCCAGTTACTCCTGACTCCAGAGCCGGTGCATGCCCCTGACCACTGCACCACCCAGCTGCCCCCAAGACTATTCCTTTAAAGAAAATTGACAAAATAGGGACAGCTAGGTGGTGCGGTAGATAAGAGCATCAGTCCTGGAGTCAGGAAGATCCGAGTTCAAATCCGGCCTCAGATACTTAATAATGACCTAGATGTGTGATCTTGGGGGAAGTCACTTAAACCCCATTGCTTTAGCAAAAAAGAAAAAGAAAAAAATTGTTGAAAACTATCTTTGCATGAAGTTGGAATAATAAATAAATAAATTTAAATAAAACTTGACAAAAAAATAATAAAATTCATTTAGAAAGAAAAAGATCTAGAAACAATAATGTTGAACCTGAAAAGAAAACTTATCTCTATTCATGCTTATTGACTTAGAAAACCCCATGTCATCTATGTTCTGTTGTACTTACCATCTGGTACTGATTTAAAAAATAGAGATCAATGGCACACATTAAACATGAGGCAATCAGAAGCAATAGAAACTCAATAACCCAATGTTTTGATAAAGTGGAAAAGACATATATATAGGAAAAAACTCATTTGATTAAAAAAACTATAGGAAAAAACTAAAAAGCAGCACAACACATTCCACAATACATTCTAAATGGATAGTCAGACTATCAATAAATGTGAAGAGAAACATAGGCTCTACTTCTTACAGCTATGGGCAATAGATGAATTCTTACCAAAACAAGAGATAGAGGGCTTACATGAATAACTTTGATTACCTGAAACTGAAAAGCTTTCTGCACAAGCAGAATCAATGTATTTATGATAAGAAGAAAAGTGGGTTGAATTGGGGGGGGGGGGAATCTTAATTCTCAAATAAAGAGAGTACAGTATTCATAAACATATGACAGAAAGTGCTAAATGTCTAATAATAAGAGAAATACACATCATGATAATCTTGAGATTTTTTTTTAGCTTATTTTTTTTTGCAAGGCAATGGAGTTAAATGGCATGCCCAAGGCCACACAGCTAGGTAATTATTAAGTATCTGAGGGCCGGATTTGAACTCAGGTACTCCTGACTCCAGGGTGGGTGCTCTATCCACTGCGCCACCTAGCCACCCCCATGAGGTTTTTTGCCTCACGCACTACAAGTAGGCAAATAACAAAAAAATGGACAGTTGATATTGGAGGGGGTTGGAGGTACAACCATTTTGGAAAACAATTTTAGAATTATGCAAATAAAGTGACTAAAATGCCTATACCCTTTGATCCAGAAACTCCTATTACTGTGCTTATACCCCAAGAAAATTATTGATAAGAAGGAAAGCCTCCAGGGGTGGCTAGGTGGCGCAGTGGATAGAGCACCCGCCCTGGAGTCAGGATTACCTGAGTTTCAAATCCGGCCTCAGGACACTTAACAATTACCTAGTCCCTGTGGCCTTGAGTAAGCCACTTAACCCCATTTGCCTTGCAAAAAATGTAAAAAAGAAGGAAGCCTCCATATGCACCAAAATATTTATAGCTGCACTTTTTGTGACATCAAGGAATTGGAAAACAGAGTAGATATCTATCAGTTTTAGGAATGGCTAAACAAGTTGTGAAACATGAATGTAATACGTGTTGTAATGTGCTATAGGTAATGATGAATTTGGTGAACACAGAGAAAACATAAAGATCTACACGAATTGATGCAAAGTGAAGGAAGCAGAGCCAAGAAAAACAATAGACAGTGAATAAAACAAAGTAAAAAATAAAGATCAACTATACACAAAAAATCAAGTCAATGCAGCAAATTTCTCAGAACAAGCAGGATTCAGATTCAAAATTTTTTCAGATGATACCCCCAAACACACCCCTTTATAGAAGTGAAAGGTCCATAAGTTTTGAATATTACACATGTTACAGGACATTTTGATGTTTTATATTGGTTGATTATACTGATTTTTTCCTCTTTCCTTTTTTCCTTGTTTTTTTAAAAAATAATATTTGTTATATGAGAGATTGCTCTCTTAGAAGGGGCAAAGGGATAAAATACTGGTAAAAACTATGAAGATGTAAAAATCAAAAGTTTTTTTTGTTGCTATTGAGAAAATAAAAAATATTTTAATTTAATTTTATTTTAAAGTAATTTCAAAATTTCAAATTTTATTCCATGGGTCATCTCTGATTTCCAATTATTACATGTAAAGGTAGTTTTTTAGAAATACTTTTTTGATTGATAAACAGTTAAAATCTATCCCACAAATTAGTGGTCAGACATGAGGATAGTAATCTTCTACAAAAAACTAGGGAACAAAAATGATTTATTAAAGATAGAAGGGTTGAGGATGCTTAATCTAAAGAAGAAAAAAAGTCAAATTAAGACAGAGGTTAAATGACTTATACAAGGTCACATTGCAAATAAATGTCTGAAGATAGATTTTGAATTCAGGTCCTCCTAATTCCAAGCCTAGTATTTTAACTACTGAGTCACCCAGCTGCCCCTATATACAGGGTAGATGGAAGATGTCAGAGGGGAAGGTTAGAAACTAGCACTGAAGGATCTCACTAAGGTAGCTGAAGAGAGGATAGTCCTGGAGTGAAGAGACACAAGGCAAAGAGATCAACCAGCAGATGTTTAAAATAGTCTAAGTATAAGGTGATGATGCATGCTTACATCAAGGTGACGGCAATGTCAGAAGAGAGAAGGGGCAAGTATACAAGACATGTTAAGAAGATATAATTATCTGTTTCTTGGTGACAGATTGGATATGCCAAGATAAGGATAATACCTAAGTTAAAAGCCTGGATGATTTGGAAGATGGTGGTATCCTTAACAGAAATAGGGAAATTCAAAAGGAGGGGAGGGTTTTGAAGGAAAGATATGAGTTTCATGATGCTGAGTGAAGTGAGCAGAACCAGGAGAAACATTGTACACTTATCAGCAACATTGTGTGATGATTAACTATGATAGCCCCTAGATCCTCTCAGCAATTCAGTGATCAAAGACAATTCTAAAAGATTTGTGATGGGAAAATGCCCCACATTCAGAGAAGAAAATTATGGAGTCTGAATGCAAATTAAAAGCATACTATTTTCACTTTTTTAAATTTGTTTTTATTTTGTTATCTTTCTCAAGGCTTTTTTTTAACCTTTTGTTCTGATTCTTCTTTTACAACGTGACTAGTATGGAAATATGTTTAACATGATTGCACATGAATAGCAGATTACTTGCTATAGTGAAGAGCGGGGAAAAGAAAGGATGGAAGTAGAAAAAATGTGGAACTCAAATCTTACAAAAATTAACGTTAAAAAACTATCCTTACATGTAATTAGAAAAAAAATTAAAATTAAAAAAAAATGAGCTCAGCTTTGGGACATGTTAAACTTTAACATACTATAGAACATCCAGTTAGATTATATGTAATAGAGATACAAGATTGGGGAGTCAGAAGAAAAATTAGGATTGGGTCAAATTGATATAAGAACCATCTGTATAGAGATAATATTTGAATCCATGGAAGCTGATGAGATCACTAAAAAATAATATATAGAGAGAAGAGAGGAGTATACAAGGAGAGAGTCTTGGGGAATATCCATGGTGAATGAGCATGAGCTGGATAAAGAGACTAAGGAATGGTTAGACAAGAAAAGCCTCCTAAAGAGGAGGGACTATTCAGAAGATGGCAATCTATAACACCAAAAGTTAAAGAAGAAAATGAAATTAAGGAGGTCATTCTTCATTTTGGGGCAATTAAGAGATCCATCTTTGGAAAGCACAGTTTCAGCTAAACAAAAGAACTTGGAAGCCAGACTTAGTTAAAGTGAGAGGAAAGAAAATAGAGGACAGCCACAAAAGGGAGAAAAAAATATAGAATGATAGTTTGGAGGGGGATAATAGATCAAGTGAGGGTTTGGGTTTTCTTTTTTTCGGGGAGGGGATTGAGATGGAAAAGGTCATAGGTATGTTTGTAGATAGTAGGGTAATAAGACAAGGAGAAATCCAAAATAAAACAAATGATAGAGATGATAGTTGGAACAACCTACTGGTGAACATGGTAGAAGATGGACTTTAGAATGTATGTGGAGGATGTCATCTTAAAAAAGAATAAGAGATACTTCATGAGGACTAGGTTGAAGCAGGAAATATCAGGGAAAGAAGCCTGAATGATGCAAAATGAGCAAGAGAAGAATAGTTCTTGGTTTTTCAGTGAAGAATGAGGTGAGGTTCTTGGCTAAGAGGGTAAGGGAGGGGTTGTGGTAAAAGTTTGTAATATTTTGAAATAGCTGCTATAGTGGTCAGGATATTGAATCAATTAAGAAGGTGCAAAAGAATTGTCTTGATACTATGAATGCCCCTGTTGATGTTATGGAATATAAATTTGTAGAGGCCCTCATCTATGTCCAGGTTTAAGGATATTCTCCACCTCTGTTTAACAATATGAGACTAGGAGCAAAGGCAGAGGAGAGGGAGGGGTAATCCAAAACTGAGTCACCTGGGGAGGGGCATTATTTGTAACAGGATAAGGTGGCAAGGGAACTTGAAAGTAGACAATAGTGTAGAGCTGAACTGATTCACCCAGGGATCAAGATGAGGAAGGGAAGAAAGTGTAAGGGTTGATAGACTAGGAAAAAATGTAAATGGTGGAGGGATTAAAGGTCATAATGAGGATGAAGAATAGGGTTTAAGTGTCAAAATGCAGAGAAAATAATGATTGCAATCAGATAAAGGAATTTCAGAGTTTCTGAACATGGAGGTGGAACACCTCTGGGGATGGCTGGATCAACAGTCCTTGATCTTGGGTCATTTCTGTTTATAGCTAAGATGATGTGGAGGAGTAACTGGTCATGGGAAATGAGTAACTGAGGAATGAGGAAGTTAAGTATTTGAGAGAGTATCAGTATGCATGTGAAGTCCCCCTAGTATGGGGACAGGGAGCCAGGACACCAAAGTCATAGACAAAATGCGTGTTCTGAGAGTTGCTACCTAACAGATATCAGATAACAGATATAAGTATGAAATATGGATTAAATGAACTTTCAAGGGAGGTGAGGTTACTGAACGATGGTTGTAAGGAAAAGGGCAATGTAGTAAAGAGAAACAAGAAACTATTACAAGTCTGTCATCAAGGACCAGAGAAAGTATAACCAGTGCTGGTGGCCAAGGGAGGTCAAGTCATCAGGAAGATGTTAAGTCTCAGTGAATGCAAGAAGATGGAAGAAGGAAAAGTTTTAAGATGAGATCAAACTTCTTAACTATGGAAACAGGCATTTCAAATGAGCACAGCAGAAGAGATGGGTAGTTCTGAAATGGGGTGTTGCAGGGCTCAAGTTAAGGATGGGAGAAAGGAAGCAGGCAGGGAAGAATTGGGGGGACAGAGATTGAAACAGTGCCTGCCCCAATGATCAAAATCATTAGGATGGAAAAAAGAATGATAGGGTGGGGAGTATGTTAACCATTGAAGAATGAATTCAGGAAGATCATCAATGTTTGGAACGAAGTCTATGGGGGGGTAGGGATACAATTCATTTGCTTCTCTCTAACCAACATACTGTTCCATTCATCTTTTCATCTGTGCTCAAATTTTCCATGCCATTTCTCCCTCATTCCACATATTCCTGGCAGAGTATTTTGTTTCATATTTTGCTGAATAAAATTGAGGTCATCGCTTCTCTTCCTCACATTAGTCATGTATACCCCTACTATTTCCTTCACCCCACCTCACACAGAGGGTGACCTTTTTATCAAGTCAAAAACGCTTCTACATGTACCCTTGATACTATTCCATTCTGTCCTTCTCCAGCAGACTGACCTCTATCATTCTCACTCTACTGGATCCTTACTTTAAATTACAACAAAAAACCTTAATCTGATTACTCCCCTTTGGGGAAACATTCTATAGCTTTTTCTCCCCCTTATGACTACTTAAGAAAAGCTGTCTATAGTCACTTCCTCCATTTTCTTTCCCTTTCACAGGCTGTAAACGCCCCTGGGGCAGGGATTCTCTTTTGCACATCTGTGTAACACTAGTGATTAACACAGTTGACTGACAGTGGTTGGTTTACAGGATGCTAAAACCATTTTGCAATCCAACTTCAAACTTATCTTACTCCTAACTGCCTCCTCCAAATGATCTCTTCAGTGATCTCTTAATTGTTCAATTTTAATTGACTTTTCTCAATTTTTCAACCTTCTGGAGTGCTCCTCAGCTTTCAACATTTGGTGGGGCACCTGAACACTCCTTTCTACCTTTCGGTGACGTTCTATTTTACAAGGACGTTTTTCAATCTCCTTTGCCTGTTCTTCACATGGGTCATGCTTACCAACGCATGGGGTGTCCTCCAAGGCTTTGTCTTGGTCCTGCTCTTCCACTATATTACCTTCCCTTAGTGATCTCATCAGCTCCCATAGGTCCAACCATCATCTCTGTAATAATAGCAGTTAATATTTTCATAGCACTAATTATGATCTGGATCCTAAGCTAAGTGCTTTATAATTATTTTTCTCCTGTGATCCTTACAACTACCCTGGGAGGAAGATGATATTATTATTCCTACTTTATAGGAAAACCGAGACAAAACAATTTAAATGACTTGTCCAGGATCATATAGCTAGGAAACATCTGAGACTAAAATATTCACTCAGGGTCTTCCTGACTCCCAAGTCTAGCACTTTATCTCCTGTGCCATCTACCTGCCCCCTTCCTAGAGCTCCAGTCTCACCTTTCCAACTGCCTTCAGGACATCTCAGATAAAAAAATATTCAAAACAGAACTCATTAGCCTTCCCTCTAAACCCACTCCTCCTCTGAACTATTTCTACTAAGGATGCCAGCCATTCTCTCAAGTCATCCAGCTTCAACTTCAATGTCATCCTTGATGCCTGAGCTTTACTCACCCTGCATACACAACTTGTTGGCAAAAACTTACTATAAAAGCATCAACCTTTCTAACAGGTCTAACATACATACCCTGCTCTCCTTTCATGCAGTCATTGTGTTGTTGCGGGACCCTCACTGCCTTACTTTTAGACTATACTACTACTACTACTACTACTACTACTACTACTACTACTACTACTACTACTACTACTACTATTACTACCATTACCACTACCACTGCCACTACAACTACCATTACCACTATCACTACACTACTACAACAAAAAAGGCAGAAGACTGTTATCTTTTCGAGTTTCTCCTCATTTCCAATTTATCCCCCCATACAACCTGCCAATGTAATCTTTCTAAAGCACAGATCTGAGTCTAACACACACTCCCCCATAGACACATAGACACACTCACTCACAATCTCACTCCAGTGGCTCTCCACGGTCAAACACAAAATCTTCTGCTTAACTTTGAAAGATATATGTAATAGAGATACAAGTCTTACACTTTCCTGTCCTTCATGTATTCATTCAATTTGGTGACACAAGTCCTCCAGAAGTTTATGTGGGACAATATGCTATCTCCTGACTGGGTCTTTTTTTATTGACTGTCACTAATATCCTGAATACTATTTTCAATCCTGCCTCCTGGTTTCCTTTGAGAAATGGTTTCACAGCTCATCATTTGTAAGAGGCCCTTCCTAGTCCCACCCATTGAGAGTACCTTCCCCCTGAGATTACTTTCCATCTATTCATTATATATCATGAATGTACAATTATTTGTAATCTTCCCCATTAAGACTTGTAAACTCCATGAGGGATGGACTATCTTTTGCTTTCTGTATCCTCAGTACCTACTTAGCAGTGACTGGAACATAGTAAATCTGTGTTAATGTTTGTGATCAAGGAGGTCAAAGTATGTTGGACTGGCAGATGCTTATATAGGAGTAAAATCTAAGAATATTGGAAAAGTAAAAGTGGGAGTGGGAGGAAGAGAAGTTGTAAAGGGTTTTAAATATAAGATTTTTGATTTAACCCTGGAAATTATAGGGGAGTCACTGGAGTAAATGTGAGGGATGACAAGGGCAGAGTTGTCTTTAGGAATATCACTCCATGTTAGGGCGCATCCATCATCTTTCCTCCAGGTATGGCCACCTTAAATCTCATCACCATGCTGACTCATTTTTCAATATTCTAAACCAAGGCTAATTTGATCATCATTTGCCTGCTACAACTGGTCAAACAGTTAATCCAGTTCTAAAAGGCTCCTAGATTTATTCCATTTCAAGTCCCACTGGTGATTGCCATGGCAACACCAGGCCAAATGATTTCTAAGACATTTCTTCACCACCGCTTAATCTCCCCAACTACTTGATTAGCCTCTCCTCTCTAACTAGAGAATGAAGCAATAATTTCCTTCCCAAACCTTCCTTTATTCAGGGATCAGAACTTTCCAGGTCACTTTTTACATCAGCAACTCCATCTGGACCTCACAGAATACCTTGTCCTGAACTGAATGCCTTGGGAATCCCTTCCTTCCCCCATTAGATTGTGAGCTAGCTCTGTGAGGACCTGGTGAGTATATATAGTAAGCACTAAATAAATGTGTATTGAAGTGGAAGATGGATTAGGAGATACTTTGAGATGGGGAGAAAACTTGCAATAATCCAAGAGTGAGGTAATAAGGCCCCCATCAGGGCTGTAGCTGTGTGAAAAGAGAATGTATCCCAGAGATATTCTGAATAAGTTGTGGCAACAAACTGGATTTGGTGGCTGTGAAAGAGCTGGGGATGATGAAGTTTATGAACCTGAGAGGCTAAGATGATGGTTGGCATCCTCTAATAATAGTGGAGTTTGGGGAAATAGATGTTGAGTAGGAGCGGCTAGGTGGCGCAGTGGATAAAGCACCAGCCCTGGAGTCAGGAGTACCTGGGTTCAAATCTGGTCTCAGACACTTAATAATTACCTAGCTGTGTGGCCTTGGGCAAGCCACTTAACCCCATTTGCCTTGCAAAAGCCTAAAAAAAATTGATGTTAGAAAAAAAAGACTTCAAAAATGGAAATCAGCAAATGATTATATGTGACAGATAATCATGCTATTTCTTCATGCTACCTTTTTTCTAAAGATTATTTAGGATCCCATTAATGAGTAGGGTGTATTTTTTATTTCATTTTCAAGAGAAATGCATTTTAAATGTAGTTACATTTTTAAAACATTTTGATTTATATATTGATCAACTTAAAATCACAAGTCTTCTGAAAATGGCTAGTATGATATTCTTTTTTTTTTAAAGTTTTTGCAAGGCAATGGAGTTAAGTGGCTTGCCCAAGGCCACACAGCTAGGTAATTATTAAGTGTCTGAGGCGGGATTTGAACTCAGGTACTTCTGACTTCAGGGCCGATGCTCTGTCCACTGAGCCACCTAGCTGCCCCTAGTATGATATTCTTAAACTTAAATTACTAATGCAACAAAATGGAGAAATAGGTAGTGATGAAGACAATTACAAACTATGGGCAGTGGCAAAAAAAATTCTCCTAAAAAATAAAGTCACATGTAGAAGGACTATTTGATTTTTTGATTCCAAAAAAATTGCTCTAATTTTTTAAAACAATTTGGATTAATTTCATAAGTCAAATTTCTCTTTTAGCCTAATTTTAACCTAATTTCTCTTTAGCTAAGCATATTTGTTTGATAATTTTATACCCAATTATCTTTTTTTATTTCCATTAAAGTATATTGAAAACTTTTCACTGATTAAATGGGTCAGAAAAGTGATTTCTTCTACAATCCCAGAATTCTGGAAAAAATGGATGAACTGAACTATTTCTGGTACTCTCAAGAGGCTATCAAAATTCCTTATTAATTTTCAGCACAATGGTCTTGGCATCAAGTAAACCTCACAGTCCTGATTCTACCTCCTGTAAGATAGATACCATTTTATTAAACAAATATATGACTGCCTTAAAGTGAATAATGTCTCTTTTAATATACCAAAGCACTACTTATGTTGGCGGAAATAAAAGGCGGTCAAGTGTTTGCTGCGATTGTATGTTTTAATTCAAAGTGAGTCTTGACAGTGATACACCAGAAATTCTTATTTTTGACACTCACCAAAATAGTTACTTGGAAAACCCGCTTTTTGTGACAAAGTATAGAAGGCTTGGTCACATTGAAGTCACTGAGAACTAGAGAGAAATACTATCGCAAACTCTAAGACACATTACAGCCATAAAAATTTTTTCCCAGTCCTTATTGTAATATTGCACAGTGCAACTGCTACAAGACAAACTAGTGTAGCATAGAAATAAGAGCAAACCCAATCAACCAATGAGAAAGAGAGAGAGAGAGAGAGAGAGAGAGAGAGAGATTGATTTTGCACAGGTAACAGTTAAAATTCAGTAATCAAGTCTACATCATTGGGCTTATGCAAACAACATCTTCCTTCACCTTGCAGTGTGATTTAACTTTTACATAACAAAAATCAAGTTAAAATTAGCAGTAGAAATTTAAAAACATTAAAATCAAAAGATTCAGCTGATACAGTAGCATATCTGATTAAATACCCTGAAAGATAAAAATTGATCAGGCATTTTTATAAAAATAATTTGCAACTTAAAAATAGTATGTAAATATGCAACTCTGTAGTCATGCAGTGTTTTATTTAAAAAGGCATTAAAACCAACAAAGAAACTGTTTATAAATGGTTTAAAGAAGGGTAATATTTTTCCAGAAGTTGCTTTTTAAAAATCCATTTGCTTAATTTAGATGAAAGAATTTCCAAAGAAATTTACATTTCTTTAAAATGCAAAAGACTTCGATGATTACAATTCATAAAGAGTAGCATACTTAACTAGGGGTTATCTGTAACAAATGTTATTGTATTATAAGACAACATTAAAGTTTTGAGTTCACTTGTCAGTGTAACATCATCACAGCCTTACAACTTAAAACACAGGAAAATAAAATACATCAGAGTAATGAAAGTTGCATGGCCCCAAACAAAAAGAAAACAGTTACTGTTGGTATTCCCAACACAACCATTGCCAGCAATGGATTTTGCATTGAGAAAATCTGATTCGCAGGACCAAGTAGCAGAAATCCACAATGTAATGGATTATATAAATAAAACAAGACTGCGAAGGCATATGACAAGTTCATTTAATATTTTCTTGACTCCATAAATTTATGCTTTAAATTCATCTCAGGCTACTCATTTTTGATGTTTATTTTATATACAATTATCTTTGTAAAAAATGCATAGAGCTGATTACTAAAAACACTGAAACTTGTGGGAAAAATTAAGCTCCTTCATTTTCAGTGTATCTAAAAATGTACTGCTGGTATTATTTTGTGATCTAATACTGTTGTTTGTTTTTTGTTTAAAAAATCAATTTTAGGCACATTTATTTCACCTAGATATTCATTAAATAAAACACTGCTTGTGTTAATGGAGTAAAGAAAAATATATCCCTTATTAGCTTACTGACAATTCGGTAAGACAGCTGTACTAGTGGTATGAAACTCATTCATTTAAAGAAATGCTCTAATTTCAAAACATTTGGGGAGTTTAAACTCAAATGCTTTGTTTGCACTGTATATTCCAGTAAATGCTCTAAAGACAGTATTCCAGATTTTGTTTCTTAAAAAGAAAGTTAAGTCAAGCCTGCAAGATACAGCTTCTCAAGTGTCTACACAATGCCAGTATGAAAACATAAAAATAATTAAGTTACATCGATATATCCCATTTAAATGCAACGATGAGCTCAAAAGTTAATGTTGATAAAATACTGATGCAAGTAACACACCCCAAAATAACATAGGCAATCATCTTCCATCATTTACAATACAGTAGTTACAATGACACTCCAAACAAGAAAGCAAAGTATAAATCAAAATCCCCACTTCTATTTCATTCAATCAGACTTATACAGAAATTAGAAAGCTAAATAAGAACTAGTTAATCATCTAATTTCACAGCTATCTGAAGTGGCAATCATTATATAGCAGCTTATCTATGATACATTCAAGATAAATGATACAATTTATTACTTGCCCAAAAGCTAAAACACAGCCTCATTTTAATATCTTTCCCTAAATCCCATCTCTAAACTATGATATAACTGAGGTCTATGCAAAAAAGTAGCTACCTTTTTAGAGGAAATGGATGATTAAGTCTTTGGTGCTGCAAAAGCAACTTCATTTAAACAGAACCACACACACATACACACACACACAATCACACAAAGAAAAGGGAACCCAAGACACACTTTGTGGGAAAAAAAAAAGAAAGCACGTAAAAATTTCTTGTCCCTGACGGAATGTATTAAATAAGCACACACCACCAACAGGCGAAAACAAACACCATAGTATAAAACAGTTAAAAGCTCTCACATGCATAAATGAAAGATTTCACACAAAGGACTCACATCTTTTCAAGCTTCAATAGTAAATATTCTGCTACTATTTATTAAATACTGCATGGTTTGCTCAAGCTAAGATGAAACCACATCATAAATCAAGGAGCATTTTGTACTACTTTTCCTTATCTATTCCACATCACGTCTCCTGCACCTCTAAACATTACAGGAAATCCACTTAGACTGAGCCCTTCCCAAATAAACTCTTTAGATTGTATTGCAGCTCCACTAAGCTGTATAAAATGCGGAATTGTGAGAGCTTATCACCTACCCATAAGATACTGAATCAACTTTTTGTAAGCATACTAAATGCTTGCTTTTCTTGAAGCTAGCTCATTAAAACACACACACACACACACACACACACACACACACACACAGACAGCAGACTTTGGCTATAGCAAAATATGCTGCCCTCTTGATAAGGAAAAAAAACACCCACTACTAAAAACTATACCACACAAAACCAAAAATGAACATTACTCTATCAAAAAAAAAAAATCAGCAGATCTGAATTTAAGTGCTGCAGTCCTCAACATTTATATATATATATATATATATATATATATATACATATATATATATTATATATATACACACACATATATATATATATATATATATATATATATATATATATATATATATATGTATATGTAGTAACATTAACAACCTCAAATATTTAAGGCACTATGTGTGGGAACGGTTTACAATGCAGCTGAGATTATTAGGACAACATTTAAGAGCAATGTCTAGGCAACATTTTGCCCATGCAAGACACATGCAAATGTGAGAACAATAGCTCGCCTTTTTTAGATAAGTGACCCAACATTTAAATACCAAGACAAAGATAATAACACAAACAGTTTACTTGTACACTGTACATCTGACAAATAAGCATCTGTTGCTCTAAATCTGTACACTGAATGGCTTCCCAAATGTAGACGTGTCTTGCACTAATTAGAAGGCAATTTTATAAAAAATAATAGGAGCAAAACCAGACTTTGGCTCCCAAAAGTCACTGTCTAAATAACTATATAAGAGAACATGACCAAAGACAAGTTATACCAAATGTGCAAAAACACATTAAAAGTGAATTTTTTTTAAAGCTCAAAGTTGTTTAAATTGCACCCAAGTCTACATGATTCAAAAAATAATTTTCTTGTGCCATGGCTAATATTTATTAAATACCATGTTTTTGTTTTTAATCAAACATTTGCATCACTGAACTTCCTCAATATACTGTATTTGAGTTCTCACATATATGGATATTGGCTAAGTTTTGTTGGACTCAAAGGAAATCCAGTGTAAGTAGGTGATGCTGCAATGTAAGAATGTGGTGGGAAGATTGGTTTGTATTGAGTCTGATGAATGGTTGGGGAAGGTAGCAGACGGGGATTTATTCCCACTGGGACTTGGTGAACTATGCCATTGGGATGAGAAATACTGTAGGTTGGATGCTGTAATAAGGGTCTTGAGGTACACGGAGAGGCTAAGAGGTGGGTAACTGGCGCAGCAGTAGCAAGAGGTGCAGCCGGTGGGTAAGGAAGAAGAGCAGGTTGCCCTGCTCGAGGTGTAGACCCAGTCAGAGGGGCACGCACCACTGTGTGGGTCGGACTCCCCTGTGACAGGGTGAAGGGGTGATTGCTAACAGCAGCTGGGATGTAAGCTTGCTGTCTCCGAAGTCCGTAGTTTCCATTCCACTCCTGATGCCCAGATCCAAAGTGCTGAACCTGTTCACCAAGAAAATGACTGATTATTATACATAAGAGAAAAATTAATTGTAGTAATATGGCAAAATTAAGACATAAGCTCATGGATGTGTAAGACATGTACTGCCTGGACAATCACAATCCTTCTATACCTAAATAAGACAGTATTTGCTAGTTGAAAGAGTCAAAAGGAAAAAAAAAAAATCATTCCCTGGTGGCTAATCCTGTGAGCCAATTATCTCCAAAGTTAATTAAGCAAGCCCTGAGATGGAAGAGACACAGTCCATTACCAGGTCTACAAGGGATGACTTTGAGAGGCTAGTGGAAGAGCTTGTGCTCCGATGGCATGGCCAGGAGGAGGCACTGGAGTAGAGTTTGAGTGTCTATATGTTAATCACTGATTAAGCAAGAACATAGGATTTCGAGCTCTTGGGAGATGATCTCATTCACTCTACCTCATTATACACATGAAGGAAACTGAAGACTTTGAGGCCTGGAAATCTCACAGTTGTAATCATTAGAAACATTACAAATTCATGTTATCTAATCCCAACTGGGACCCCCATTGCAACAAGGTAGACCTTTCCTTCCTCCCTAATTGATTCTTTATTTCACTTCCCAAAGAAACTACAAATATCTTTAGCCTCACCCCTCTCACCTGAGTCTTGCATATTACTTTACCGAAAAAACTGAGACCATTCAATCTGAGCTCACTCTTTGCCAATTTTCCTCATCAATTCTCTCCTCTTTTTCCCTGTCTGTGACAGAGGTGATCCTTTTCCTTACCAAGTTCAACCCCTTATTTGTCCACTGACTTTCATTCCTTCCTGTCTTCTCCAGAAGACAGAATCCTCAATCACTGTCCACCCCCCTCAAATCTTCAGTCTCTTCATTATAGCTGTGTCTTACCCTGCTGCCTTCAGACATGCTCATCCTCCCCAATCAACAATCAATTTGTATCTATCCTATCACCTCCTCTAGCCCTCATCCTAAATCTCTGTCAGTCTTTTCCAAACTCCCCCCCCCCCCACTTACTTATCCTTTCTTTCATTGTTCAAAATTTTGTAATCTGGTTTCTGACCTCATGACTAAACTAAATAGTTTCTCTCCAAAGCATCTAATGATCTTACTGGTCTTTTCTTAGTTCCAGGTTTTCTGAAAGTATTTGCTGCATTTGAAACTGAACTTCTGGGCATTCCTCCTGCCTGGAGCTACACTCTTCTCTCCTGGTTTCCCTCCTGGTCTATCTGACCACCCTTCCTACACCTTGGCTGGTTTACCACCCATAAATACAGGTAATTAATTCCCTAAGTTTCTGTCCTAGACACTCACATCCCTACAGCTGAAAATCAACCTAGACTCATACTCTCATTCACCCCATACATCCACTTGGTTGCATCTCTCACATCCAACTCCTTTCCTCACTCACAGAGATACCAACTTTAGAGAGATCCTCACCACCTCTTACCTAAATGAGGATATTCTCCTAATCAAAAACCCTACCCTCAAGTCTTTCCCCAATTCAATCTATCCTCCACTCTGCCACCAAAGCATAGATCCAACCATGTTCTCACTATCCTACCCCACAAATGCCTGATTTCTTAATATACCCAGACACTAAATTCTTCTGTTTCATATTTAGAGTCCCAACAACATGGACCCAACCTTTCTTCGCTTGTTAACACAACTTTCCCTCCACTACCTCAATGATCATCTCATTTTTCCACCCATGTCATCCTTAAAGCCTCTGCACTGATCATTCCTCCTCCTCACTGATTATCCCTCGTCCTCACCTGCACTTCCCTGCCAGCTCAGATATCACCTGCTACATCAAGCCTCTCCTGAGCCTCCCAACTGTAAGTCTTCTCCCTCCTACTCTATCGAGTTGCACTATGCTCAGGCATGATGAGCAGGTAGTTTTCAGGTATATTTCTTTCCTTCCCTAAGAGTTCACTGATGAGACCAGGGTCTACTTCCCCACTGACTAGCAGAATTCCTGACATACAGTAGGTGCTTGATATCTGTAGATGGAATGATTGTCAATTGAATCTGATCAAGGTAACACAGGTAGTGAGAGGAGCTGGGGTTCTTTCCTAGGAGTTCATACTCCAAATCCAGTGGGCCTTCCATCAAACCACAAAGAAAAAAAAATTCTGACTTATACAGACTTTTTTTTATTTTTTTTAAATGTTTAAACACTAGGTCTAGTTAGACACAATAATAAAGCACAAAACATGATCCACCTAGCAATAATGCAACCTATAAGTGAACCAGAATACTGAGACCAAAGTGCTTAAAACAAAAAAAAATGAGAGAGTAAAAATAATCTTAAATCTAAAGATCAAAATTTCTTATAAAAGTATTCTTGATCTAAGGATCCTTAATCTAATCTTCCAATGATTGTACCTCCCATACTTGAACTAAGATGAGGAAATGATTGAGAAAAAAAAATTTATTAATGCACTACACATTTCTAGAGATTTTTAAAAACTAAGACATAGCTGATGAATAGCAAATTTAATAACAAGAGTTTATGAAGAAACACACCTGACTGAAATTCAAATGTGGCTGCTGGGATGCTATCGTCAGTTTTTGCTGACGGTTATTCATAATAGAAGGTTGGTTTAATCTTCCAGGGGCAGATCGACCTTTTCCTAAGGGCTGACAAATGGAATCTGGGAATAAAGAAAATATTGCAGATTTAGTACATTTCTTTCTCCTAAAAGAAGTCTGAACACTCTTTAGATTTCTTGATATTACCTCAAAATTTCAAATTAAGAAAGGTTTATGAGTATAACTTTCCAGATCTTATCATAGCACAGAAACTAGTGCAAAGAGATAGACATCATTAACAAGACATTTATTGTAGAAAGAAAATCGTTATTCCTTTTAAAAAGGACAATGAAAAGAGGAAGGGAGCAACTAGAGTCTAATTTACCAGTATTTGTCATCTGCTCATCTGAATCAAGTCTATTTTCTAGTCTCACTGGAGGTACCACCATCGCACAGACAGTTGGTTTGGGTTCTGCATGAACAGGTGATATTGACTCTGTGATTTCAGAAGAATCCTCTACAAAGCTGCCATCCACAAATGGACTGTCCTGTCCTGAAGAGTCTGAGGTTGGAGAGCCATCCACGGTACCACAGACACTCTCCGGTTCATCGTCTGACATACTAAAACAAAAGGCATTTTTATGAACACATTTTCTCTAATATTAGCCTCTGTGAAATCTAGGCACCAATTAGAACACCAAATCCCTAACATGCTATTTAAAATATAAATTATTTTGCTAATCCTTATCAAACAGCTGAATCAATTGAATAGTTTTTCACATTCTTCCTCTCTTAAAAAGATTCCCATCCTCATCATATGAAAAAAGTGCTCCAAATCATTATTTACTAGAGAAATGCAAATTAAAACAACTCTGAGATACCACCTCACACCTGTTAGATGGGCTAAAATGACAAAAAAGGAAAATGGACAATGCTGGAGAGGATGTGAGAAAACTGGGACACTAATGCATTGCTGGAGGAATGTGAATTGATCCAGTCATTCTGGAGAACATGTTGGAACCATGCCCGAAAGTTATCAAACTGTGTATACCCTTTGATCCAGAAATAACACTACTGGTTATGTATCCCAGAAAATTATAAAAAAGGGGGGAAAGACCCACAGAAGATATTTATAGTGCTCTTTCAAAAGTGGCAAAGAATTGGAAAATGAGGGGATGCACATCAATTGGGGAATGTCTGAACAAGTTATGGAATATGAATGTGATGGAATACTATTATTGTTCTGTAAAAAATCCTGAGGGAGCAGACTTCAGAAAGGTCTGGAAAGACATGCAAGAAATGGTGCTGAGTGAGGTAAGCAGAAGCAGGAGAACATTATATGCATTAACAGCAACATTGTGAGATGATCAACGAGGATGCGTACAATCCTCACAGACTTGTTATGGAACATATCAAACATATACAGAGAAAAAAAACTAGAGTCTGAATGTGGAACAAAGTATAATTTTTATATTTTTTCTTTCTTTCTCATGGGTTTTTTCCTCTTAGTTCTAATACTTCTTTCACAACATGTTTAATGGAAATATGTTAAACACAATTGTACATGTATAACTTATATCAAATTGTCTACTGCTGTGGGGAGGGTGGTAGAACTATGTGGAACTCAAAGTCTTGCAAAAGGATAAATGCTGAAAACTATCTTTGCATGGAATTGAAAAAAAAAAATTTTTTTAAAAGATTAGCATCCTCAATTCTTTGTCTTTCTATAACATCCAAACAGTTTCATGGGTTAAAAGAAGTTATGTCTTCAAGGATACCATCAGAAATCTCAGGAAGATGGATAACTGCCACCCAAATAATCATATTCAGAGAGACTGTTTTATGTATCCAGGATGACTTCCCCTTCTTCAGAACTCCTATAGTATTTACTGTATGTGTCAATTATTATATCGCATCATTATATTACCAATTACTATAGTATATCACCTATGGCAATACATATCACTTTAATATGTATATTCCTTGTGTCTCTATACAGATTATAATCTAGTTTAAAGTGAGGAACCCTTTATACATCTTCTTAATTGTTAAAAACAACTAACAGTACCTTGTATAGTAATAGGAGAAAATCAGTAAATATTTAATAAATATATCTGCTAATTGGGTATTGACAAATATATATAAGACTGAAATTTCAATTTAGCTACCATTAAAAACTTAACTTGTTTGTTTCAAGTTGAAGTCAATTTATTTTATTTAAGTTTCTGAACAGTTTTCACAGTTAGCCAGTTATGTCGGTAAAGAGAGACTCACTACTGCTATTTACAATATGATGCATTTGTTGAATGAATAAATGAAACATTAACATTTCCTCTTCCTCTCTTGCCTGAGCAAAAGAATATTCATAGAGTAATGCCAATCAATCATCACTGCTAGGAAATATTCAAAGCCTCTACCATGAGACAATGGGACAATTAATATCTTTAGCTTAAAAGAAAGCACTCTTCCTTTTCAGTTTTATTACATACAGTTTGGTGTATATTTTATTCATAAGATAAACAAAAGTGGCACATGAAATAAAACTTTCTAATTCAATGTCCCCGTGCTTTCCAAAATCATCCAGCATTTAATAGAACTTTATTTCCCCTCTCTTCTAAAATAAATTAGAACATTCCCATGACTAATCTGCCTTTTAAAATGCTATCTAATGCAGCATATTTGAGAGGAAAATTATCAGTACAGTAGCAGAAAGTCAGCTTGTTGCAGAATCCTACCCCATCTATGGTCCATGACCAGGGCTCACTAGAACTAGCATCCCTTGAACCTCCCAAGTTTCGGGATTTTTACAACAATTTATTTTTTCAGGACCAGCTGTGGCCCTTCTGCTGAGTTTCTTTTACCTGTTTGGTCTCTTGCCAGGAGATGGACTGGACTCATCAGAGGAACTGGTACTTAAGGTGCTATCGGGGCTGCTTAAGGAACACATGCGATCAATATTCAGGGTGCTCTGACAAGCTTCACAATCTAAACTACCTTTACAGCTGAAACAGAGGAGAAAACAGGTCAAAAAGGTTGAAAGTAAAGGCTGTTAATTCACATTGTACAGTTAGAATATAAGCAGCCACCCAAGTACAGTGATCTTTGAAGGACCTAGAAATGACTGCATTCATCTTATTAAATGCTTTCTACTGTCTTTCCATTTTTGAGGACCCAGGCTTTTACTGCGAAGAATTTCTAACATTGTTAAAATAGCAGAGACGCATTATGGAACAGTGGACAGAGAAGTGGCCTCAGTCATGAAGACTTGGGTTCAAGTCCTATTGGTAACATATGTTGACTGTGTGACCTTTGTTAAGACACTTATCCTCCCAGAGCCTAACTATAAATTTCAGCAAAGCTGTTGATAGGCATTGACGGAAATAGTTTCCTCACTAGGACATTCCTAGTGAGGAAACTAACAAAATCTTCATTAAAGGAGTAAGGAATTTCAAAGGAACAGACTAACTTTATAATTAATTTTTTCATTCATTCTAAAATAATGAAATCTGAATTTGGGGAAGATGAGCAAGGTCAGATTCCCATAAGTAAAGGTTTTTCTGTATCTACCCCAAAGATTCTGACAAGGACTATCCCTGAAACAAAATGATAACCTTTCCCCACCCACTAGAGGACCCCATTCTATTTAAAGAATATCTTAAGAACAGGGATTCTTTTAGGACACTTACTTTCTAACTGAATGACTCTGTGCTGTGTCTTCCTCATCAGTGTCACTACTGATGGTGATTATACTCATGACAGGACTTGGTGTATCTGTAATGAGGATAGCCTCCCGCTGCTTGTCTGAAGTCGATGAATCAGGGTCCTCCCTGATTGATGCTTTGCAACAATTTCTTTCTTCTTCTGAGCTATGATTGTCCTGTGTTTCTGTGCAACTTACTTGCTCAACTGTTTTCATATTTATTATCTTTGGAGAAATAAATGCTGAATTGGGAATATTGGTATTCTGCAAAGAATTACTCCTGTAAAAAAATTCATCATTATTCATTTCTATAGACCCTTTCAAAAGGTATTTTTAAGATATCTTAATAAACAAAATAGGAGGATCATGCATATGTACATTCACATACAGAGCTTAAATCTTCATACAAGTAAAAACATAAACACCATTAATTACAAATATCATAATACACTCATGCCCAAATCAAAAGGCCATTTTTTGTAGCTATAGCTGAATGCTCTAAATTACTAATGTCATAAGCAAATAATAGATCAAAAGTGCAATAAAAACAATCTTACCAAGTGAAAGCATTTATTTCCTCTCTTCCTGGCTCCCATTCCATTAGTTTTACCAAAATACCTCTGAGAAATTAAGAAGGGAGCTGGCTTAGTGTTTGTTTTTAAACAAACGAGATTATTTCTAATACAATACAAATGGCCCTTTGAACACATGCAAAATTGATTCCCCAAATGCTGAGACCACTTCTCCAACAACACTCAATACCAACCTGTTCTGACAGAGCTTATTTTTCTTTGTGGTAGCAGGCTGAGGCCAGACAACATGAGCGATGCCCACACTGATTGGCTGAGGGGCCGAAAGAGTTATCTGATTGGCTAAGAGAGGCTGAGGGATCACTGAGTTATAATGACTGCTGTGTGAAATCATTTTCCTGGGGAGAAATTTTAGAAATATTAAGCAATTTCTGAAGAAAAATCAATTTTGAAAGCTTTATAAAACTCTACAATGTCCACTTACCCCCAGTCTCCCAGTCCTGGCGGGCCCGCCACAGTTTCAGAAGTCAGGGCTACAGTAGAAGGGCCTATAGGGGTGACCTGCTGCCAGGGGGGCATCAGGATCTGCTGAGTTCGATTAGACCAGGTCTGCAAAATAAATAACCATCAAATTCCAGTAAATAAATGTGATGGAGTATACTGTTTTCTAAGAAATTATGAGCAGGGAGCAGCTAGGTGACACAGTGGACAGAGCACTGGCCCTGGAGTCAAGAGGATCTGAGTTCAAATCTTAGCTCAGACATTTAATAATTACCTAGCTATGTGACCAAGGGCAAGTCACTTAACCCCTTTGTCTTGCAAAAAATTATTAAAAAAAAAAAAAAAGGGAATTATGAACAGGCCAACTTCAGAACTAAAGCTGAGTGAAGGTGAAGGGGAGAGAAGCCTGGCCACCCAAGCAGCAACACTGTAGGGGATCAACAAGGGAGGACCCAGCTCCTCTAGGCAGTTCATGACCAAGGACAATTCTAATAAGTGAAGAAAAAAATGACATCCACATCCAGAGAAAAAAATTAGAATCTGAATGAAAAGCAAAGCATACTAATTTCACTTTTTAAAATTTATTTTATAATTTTTCTTCCTTAAGGATATGATTTCTCTGTCATCACATTCAACTGAGATCAATGTACAACATGGAACCAATGTAAATATAACAGAATGCCTTCTGTGGGGGGGTGGGGGGAGGGAAGCAAGAATGGGGCAAAAATTGTAAAACTCAAAATAAAATCTTTCTTTTAAAAAAACAACTTATTTTATGTTTTTTTCTTTTTCTCATGGCATTTTCCCCCATTAGTTCTGATTCTTCTTTCACAATATAGCTAATATGAAATATGTTAAACATGATAGTACATGTATAACATAAATCAGATTAGTCACTATCATGGGGAGAAGGGAGGAAAGGAAGGGAAATAAAAAATGTGAAACTCAAAAACTTACAAAAGATGAATGTTGAAAACTATCTTTGCATGTAATTGAAAAAATAATATGAAATAAATTAATAAATGACCATTCATGAAGCAATAAGTAATTCTTTACACAAATTTAAAAGTTTAAAAAACTTGTAATTTACAAATGTCAAAAAATCTAATCATTTATAACTAAGTATTCAATCATCATAAACATTAAGTTGCCACATGTTTTCATAGTCATAGGGTTAGTATATGGATAGTCATAAGAAAAGGAAAAGTTAAGTTTAAAATGCTAAATTGACCAACCTGAGAAAGAACACCTGGCCGGATCTGTAATGGCTGAATGGCTGGGGCCTGAGTTACCAGTGGAATTGCATTATCTATCCTTAAAGAATAGCTGCCAGCTTTAGCAGGATTTGCAGGAATACCTATGAAAGAGAGAGTCTTCATAAGAATTTATGCTAAGAATTAAAATGAAGAACAAATGAAAATGAAAAAATACCAACTAAATTCACTTGGATGGGATTAATAAACACCATGGTTAAGTTCTCTGCACACAGGTTTTTCATACCATTGACAAACACAATTTGTTAGAAAAGAGGTGTCCATTTACTCAAGCACATGATTACCAATTTGTCTTTCAAAATGACTCTATTGCTAAAAATACATACTACAAAAAAAATTTCCATTTTCAGTCCTCAAAAGTTTATCATTTCTATGAAATGTTAATCATTAAGGCTTTTTTTTTTAAAGAATCTTAAGAAGTATCCTGAAATGTTGGGCAGAGCTTCTCTGGTTCAATGTCAAAACACGGACAAGAATCAAACAGGATGAGAATAATGGTTATGCTCTCCACTAGCAAAAGGAGTACCCACACCAGTTAAGGTCACAGAACTAGGTGGCAGCTAGATGGTGCAGTGGAGCACCAGTCCTGGAGACAGGAGAACCTGAGTTCAAATCCAGCCTCAGACACTTAATTGCCTAGCTGTGTGACCTTGGGCAAGTCACTTAATCCCATTGCTTTAAATATATTTTTTAAAAATACCGAAAAAAAAATCAAAGAACTAGCAAAATACTTAAGTATTGCAACTTAATTTTACTTCCCACATTCTTCTGGCTATCAGGCGAGTGGAAGCTTTTCCCAATTGCCTCAATCACACAACACTATTAAATATATTTCTTTCCAAAAACAGATCATATATTTAATTACATTTCCTTACTGTTTTACTCTTATAATTGTGACATCAGAATCTTTTTGTTAATGTCTTGTAGAGCATTCCTATTTGCTTGTTTTTTTTTTAATTTAATGTAATATGGCTAGAAAAGCATTTGGAAAAATGAAAATACTCAAAAGGATTCTGTCTGATTGTGTGCCTATGCTATTTTCTTCTTCCTCCTGAAAAAGATCTCTAACAAAAATTCTCTTCAAGACATTTGAAAAATGTTTTTCTATTGCTTCTCACATAAAATTGGTTTTTCACCATCAATAAGACCTCATCTTCTAAGAAAAGAGGAAACAATGAAAGGCCAGGATGAAGGAGTCACCTCTTCTCTAATCAAAATGAAAATAAGGTGGCCAGATTACTGGGAAGCTAGAGTACCAAGTAAAGCTAGTTTAAAACAAAAAGTATATAAGACATCAACAGATTACATATTAGGCAGTAATAAAAAGAAATTTTCCCCTTAAGAAACAAAACCAAATTTTTTAGCAAATAGATACATGCATGACACACAATGAGAATCAAAGATCTAAGACACTAAAATTAATACAAAAACATTGTTAATGTCTTAAAAACACAGCAAATCAATTTATAAACACTAAGCATCAAAATAATTTTATTTGACAAAAAAGTAATAAGATCTCCAATAATCAGCAATAAGAGATCTTACATTTAGTTACATTTCCAAAGACTACACAAGATAATAAATGAAAATCAATATTTCCCTAAACCTCCAGTTTATCACATAAGTTACTTTCCATATGGACTAGCAAGAAAATTTCAAATGCAACCAATACCTGGAAGCAACTTATCATGTGATTTTCTGGGTAATCTAGACAGCCAAAATGTATTTTTTCTTTTCTGTTAAAGTGTAATCTTGATAATTTTATTACACACAATAATCACATATAGTAATCCCAAGGACATTAAGATCATGTTTTTCTTTGCATATTTTCTTCACACAGTTCTCTGTACTTGAAAACATTTTGTCTCTGAATAACTACAAAGGACTCTATAAGTATCTCACAATTGATGTGAATTATTTCAAGAAAAAACTATATATATTTTACTGATCTTCTTACCCCTTCCATAAAGTATGTCTGGATCAGCAAATTCTCCAAGAAAGGGAATATAAGCACACCCAGGTACTGTAGGTACATTGCAGCAATGAATAATCTCTTCAGAGAAAAAAGCAGAATTCACTTTGATAAGAGTAATAGGGCAGAGCCAATTATTCTCAAACCCACCATACCAGAATCACCAAATCTTAAACTTCTTTCCAAAATTTATTACCCCCAGTCTTCTTTTATCAAGGACACTTGAAGTCTAACTTTCTAACAATGGAAAAGCTTTCAATTTTACTACAAATCTAATAGGTTCGCTAAAAATCCTTACTACTGGTTAATTAGTTTTATTTTAATAATTACTTAGAAAGTATAATCAGCATTATGGTATAAAAAAAGAAGAGAACAACTTTGCTGTAATGCACTTAAATATCTTACCAAGTAGTGATTCATAATAAGTTAATTATTTCATTAACATCTGTACAAGGAACATGCCCTGAGTTCAAGTAGACAGCTAAGAAAGATGCTAAAAGCCACTTGTTGCTAAGTAATAACAGATTTCTCAGTCTCATATGTAAATTAATATTAAACAATCAACTGTGTCATTAACTAAAGATCTCATCTGTTCATCAAAACCTAATCAGTGAGTAGCTAGGTGGTACAGTGGATCTGCTATCCATTGGCCTCGAGTCAAGAGGACCTGAGTTCAAATTTGACCTCAGACACTAATTACCTAGCTGTGTGACCTTGGGCAAGCCACTTAACCCCAATGCCTTGCCAAAAAAAAAAAAAAAAAACCCTAATCAGTTTCCACAATTCCCTATTTCTATTAAGGAACCCCCAATCTTCTAGTCACTTAAATTCTGAACCTTGGAGTTATCTCTGATTTTCACTTACCAGGTCTTGTCAGTGCCAAGTCTTCTCAATTCTACTTCTCTGATATCTCCCCCCAGAGCCACCTTCCCCTTCATACCTCTACTGTATGCTGCTATCAGACTTGTCACTGAACTTCCTACTAGGGCATACTCACAGATCTTGGACTAGAAAGAACCTCAGAAGAAAACTTCATAGTTCCTTAATTTTTTTTTCTCCTTTCTACCTCACCTCCTTACAGAAAAAAAGTTTTTTTGTAATAAATAAGCAATCAATCAAAACAAATTTACCACATTGGTTATGTCCAAAAATTTTGGTCGCATTCTATGTTGAGACCTTAAGCTCTATAGTAAAAGATAACTAGTATTGTTTCATGATCAATCCTCTAAACTCACATGTCTACCAACAGCACATCAATATGCCACTTTCCAGTTGCTGCCTCATTATCAATAATTTTCATTTTTAATTTGCATTTATCTCATCACTAATGATTTAGAATATAGACATGGGTAATTTGAAGGTGATCTCAGAAGTCGCCAAAGTCATCCCTCTCCTTTTACAGGAAAGAAAACTAAGAGAGGCTCCATGTCCAGGGTCACCTGGGTATTGTTAAAGGTGCTACTGACCTCAGGTCTTCTGCCCCAAAATCAGTGCTCTTTCCAGTTGTCCTTATTACTCCATGCTGTCCCTTTCTTTCTCTAGTCACCTCCACTATGGTGGCTAAACCCAAGTCAGACCTTGCTACCTCTGTGGTCTTTAAGATGAAACATGCCCCACCCCTGGGGGGGGGGGCGCTTCAACTAGCCAAAACCCTCTAGGAACTGGTGCCCACCTGTCTCTGCAGATCTATCTGGGCCCCTCCCCTCACTCCCTCTACTTAAGAGTTAATTCTCTGGACAGGACACTCCCTCTGTACTTTCCCACAGATTCCTCCCTGAACCCCTGCCCCCTCTCACACTCCATTTTGGAATCCTTGACCTCTGGAGCTTCTCCTATAAGAGGCCTTTCCTGGCCCTCCTCATTGCCTCACCTCCCCCAATCTTAAAATTGCTCTCTACTCAGTATGTACAAGATAAATCTGCTGCTTCTTCCTAGTAAAAACAGGAGTTTTTGATACCAGGGCTGTGAGAGCCTAGCACATAGTAGGCATTTGTTAGATACTTGAAATGAATTGCCCTGTTCTGCTCAAGGTCAAAAAGATTGAGGATGGGCACTCCTGGTGGGGGAAGGGACCTTTTTTGCCTTTCTCTGCATCCTTGGCCCTTAGCAATGTGTTTGGCAGCTAGTAATGGCTCAATAAATGTTTGCTGAGGAAGTGTAAATATGACCTAACTACTCCTGCTTGCTATGGTGGTTAATCTCAAATGTTTACACCATTTACCCCAAAAGGAGAAAGGAATGTCTATCTAAATGTTAACCTCATTTATCATTTATTTATATAGTATTTTAAAGTTAGCAAAAATTTACATATATTGTGATATATGTATCTAATAATTCTGGCTATTATTATCTATCCCTAAAATGCTGGTGGGTTCAGAAGTCTTCATTTTCCCTTGTTTTGGTCCAGATGTCCTTACAAGTCTCTCCCTACCTACAACCTCTGTCTTTTAAAGCAAACCAGAGATTAAGTTTTGCCATCCATTCTATTTCAAAAGATTAACTATGTACCATTCAACCTCTGAACAGTTTGATTACTATCTTGTAAAATCCCTGCCCTTTCTCTCTCCTCCACATTAAGTAATGGTGACCTACCTTTTATCACTTATAAACCATCTTAAAAGTTAGAGAGTACTTTGCCAGAAAAGAAATTTGTATTACACATAACCTCTGGAGTTGGAATAAAACAGCATAAATATAATCTCTCTCTAAATTTCTCAAGTTTTAAAGGGAGTAATTTTTTGGCCTGATTTTTGTTAATATCTTAATTATTAAAACAGAATCAATGGCACAGATACTGTAATATTATATATAATATTATATTATAATAAACACATTTACTACAAAAATCTAAGCCATTTCTTGGCTAAAAATAAAAATGGAAAATGCTTTTCCACACGAACATTGACATACATGACTTTTGTGCCTTTTGTTGCTAGCTCAAGAAAACAATCTCATCTGCTGAGGATCACACCATTCAAAGATGTTTTAAACTGCATTGTGTACAAATGTTTCATAGCCAAGAGGCTGCAGGGCCCACAGGATAGCAACAGAGCCAAGAAGGTCCAGCTTAAAATAATACTTCAGAAGCCTTCCGGCTGTATCACTGACCCCACTTGACTTCTGAGGGGGCTCTTGAACTCTAGACTACAAGGGGCAAATAGGAGGTCAGCCTAGGAGTTTCCTCCCTATATCAATAGGATCAAAGTTCCCATCCTTATATCCCTCCCTAGAATCATAGACTTCTACAACTAGAGATCTTGGAGATTATCCAGTCAGTCCAATTTACTAATTTTAGAGAGTTCTTTTGCAGCAAAACTAAAACCAAGACTCAAGCTTCCTGGCTTGGTTCAGTACTCTTTTCTCTATAGCATACTGTATCAGAATAACACACTAAATGACTTTAAAATATAATAAAAGTCTGAAATATAATAAAATCATCCAAAAGACCTGAGAATAGTAGAGACTCATTCTAGGTTAGAGTCTTCAAGTATTTTTGCTGCCACTACTGAACAATTTAAAGAGATCCACAGCTTGAGGGCAGGGAGGTGGTCTGTAACCCATTATATCTCCATGGGATCAAAGACACAACATTAACTGTAAGAAACATTCTTACCTAAAAGATTGCCATCAAACAGAGAAGCAAATCTTGTGCCATTGAGTTACAGGTTCCTTATAGCACTTCTAAGGTACTTCAAGGCTCTTCAAAGTTTTGGAATCAAAGATGTTATACTACACTATAGAATTTTAGCTCTAATACATAAATAGATAAAATGAAAAAAATTCTAAACTTCAAGGTAAAAAATTTATGGAAGCACGAAAATATGTCAGTTTTCTACTGGAAGCTCAACTGTATCTGTTCAGAGTAATACCTTAAAAAGGTAGACTCAAAACTCCCAGGTTTAACTAATGAGGCATATTCAAGTTTTGAGGTTTAGGGTTTTGGGTTTTTTTTTTAATAAAGTCAATATTTATCCAGAAATCCAATTAGCTTAACTGCTTTAGGTTGTGTTATAGTTCAACTCTTATGCTTAAGTGAAAAAGATGAAGAAAAATCAGATTTCAGATGATGACTCATACCACGCATTGCCATAAATAATCTTTTGCCACTTGTGATAGTACATAATCATGCAAACAAAGGATCATAAAATTGAAAGATATTTTAAGTTGGATTTTAAGCAGACATTTCATAGCTTAGGGTGGCATCATAATGAAACATATTATAAATGGCAATGCAGTGCATAAATTTAGCATACTTCTTCACAATAAGACTTACATGGAAATACAATCAAGTCTAATCTAACAAATAAATTCTGTAATTTTACTAGTGGAAGAGTGCCTTTAATATCATAGACTATGCCTTTTTATTTAAATATATACTTTCATTTATTATAATTAAAACTATGAAAAAACACAGAAAATTGATTATGCAAGTACTACTAGGAGTGGTTGGTTGATTGTCCTTTTTCAAAAAAGATCAATGGCATAACTGCTGAGTTAAAGGTATGCAACCATCTGTGACTGATCAAACCTATATAAGCTCAAAGACCTCAGCTTAGGCACAAATAGTTTAGGTGAACAATTAGAGATGTCTCTAAATTTGCCCATCTCACATTTCTCAAGCACTAGTATACTTGATAGTTAAAGTTGAACAAATTAGGATAGTCTTCCAAATAAAGTCTGTGGGTGCAGTGGATAGAGCAATGTCTTTGGAGTCAGGCGGATAGGAGTTCGAATCCAGCCTCCAATACTTGACCACTTACTAGCTATGTTACCTTAGGCAAGACACTTAACCCTAACTACCTCACATTCAGGGCTATCCCCAGTTATCCTGATCCATATTTGACCCTGGATCCACCCCTCACTCAAATACAATTTTTGTGCTTGTCACAGACTACCTCCCTGATGTCATGGTCTTCTTGAAGAAGGAAAGACAATCATCATCATCATCATCATCATCATCATCATTAAAATGAAGTAGCCTAGTAAATTCCAAGCTTCAGACAAATCTACTCAAGAGAATTATGACAAGCTTGCAGTCTCAAATAATGTTTAAGTACAAAAGAAGTACCAGAGAAATAATCTTCAATTTAAAATTACTTTTTGCTTTTAAATATGAAAAGTCAATTAACTAGATTCATGTAATATAAATGACCAGGAAAAAGTTATTCCATAAAAAAATACTTGTCAAATCATTTTCTTCCTCATTACTAAATAACTACATGGACAAACCTCCTTTTAACTAAAATTCCAGAGCCCAGGTCAACCATCAAAACATTAAAGATCAATTTTAAAAGTGTTGAGTACTTAATCAAAACTTTAAGGCTCCCTAAAAATTAATAAGTGGTCTTCTAGAGTTGCCCTGACTAAATACTGATCATATTAATCATCTTGCAACCAATCTGGAAATAATCCTCTGCAAAAGTCCGTGAGGGAAAAACCAGAGTCTATTTCCTGGGTTTTTGAGAACTTTCACATTACAAGGAGGTAATCATGAAGTAGGATTCTGATGGATAGCATCAGTGCATGATGCCATATACAACTTTGAAAACCTAAAGCAGTGACGCACACAACTTTGCCAAATTAGCTGCAAGCTCTTCCAGATCATTATTTACTATAAGCACACTACTTGTGGCCTCCTCAGGCTTTAAAGTGCATACCGAAGACATGTTTTTGGTTAACAGCAACTATAAATGTAGCTTCAGGGTCAAAGAAATGAGCACTAGAACCCAGAAGCTATTAAAAACATAAAACAAAATTCAGAGACAGCTACACCTAGAAATTATGAAACATAGGCATATGTCAAAACCAGAAATACAATTTAAGCCACAAATACCTTGAATTGCTGGGGGGCAGATAATCAATGTCTGCTGGGCAGTCCCAGTCTGCACAGGTACTCCATGGTGCATAACTGAATGGGCAGATGTGGTTAATGCCTGAAATATTCAGAGTGAAATGGCTTTATCTAAGGTCAATGTTCCCATAATCACATACATATAATTTTTTAAAAATCACACTATTTCCCAAAAGTGCAGTTCCTATGAAATGATAAAATGTGCACATATTAACAGAGGGCATAATAAAGACTGAAAAAACCCAAAGTCAGTTTAGAATCTATATGAACCAGAAAAAAAATTGCAAGAAGTGCTTGAAGAGAATAAAGGCATGAAATTTCTATATTTCCCTAAATTTTAATAAATTAGAAATACAGAAATACAAATTCTTAAATGTCTCTTCTTACCTGACTTCTTAATGTGCCTATTTTGGTGAAATTTGCAGTCAGATTAGCAGCACTGCCTGAGGCAACTGGTCTCATAAGTGAAGTTTTATTGCGATTATTTGTGTCATATGAGTTTGAGTGAGATTTGCAAACATCCATAATATGAAAACAGGATTTTACACTGCAAAATAGAAAAGTAACTATAAGTAAACTGAGTGTGTAATATTTAAAAATAACCATACAAGAGGGGCAACTAGATGGTAAATAGAGCACAGGTCCTGGAGTCAGGAGTTCAAATCTGGGCTCATACACTTAAATCTGGCCTCATATAGGCTTAGCTGTGTGGCCTTGGGCAAGTCATTTAACCCCATTGCCTTGCAAAACAAAAAAAAAATAAGCATACAACACATAAGAAACTTTCAAAAGAATAAGAAAAAATAGAAAGCTCCCATACAAAGAGCAGTTCAACAAAATTGTTCATTTATGAAAAAAATGAAAAATCCAATAATATAGATTTTAAAAGCCAATAAAAGCAATTTTTATTGCTTCAATTTTAAAGATAGTAATAATAACTTTTTTGCATCTAATATTTAGTTTCCCTGAATTTCTAGGCATCTGTCTGAGGCAATTGTTTGATGTATCTGAGTATCTTGATATTTTTAAGGCTTCTCAATAAAGAAAGCCAGAGTCTAATAGACGATAGAGTTAGACCTTAGACTCAGGAAAATCCGGCTTCCAGTCCCATTTCTGAAACATATGAGTTTATATAATATTGGACAAGTCACTTAATCTCATAGTGCCTCAAGTAAAACTAAACTGAATATGATCATTTGTAGACCTATCTCCTCATAAGGAGATCCCTGAATTAACAAAATCACTGTCCCTAAAAGAAACCTTTTCCCTCCCTCCTCTCAAGTCACCCCAAAGCTCTAAAATACAAAAAAAAGCTCTAAAATACAAATACAAAATACAAATCACTGACATTTTAAGTTGCCTGTCCTTAGTCTGTTCCCTGCTCCTTTTTTTTTTAAATAACAGATTGACTGTTATGGATTTAAAGGTATAGTTATTCATAGGGTCCCATTCTGTGTATTTTAAGACCTTCCCATACTTCCAGTTCCCTCATTAGGGAGGGCCAAAGTTGGGAGGAAAGAAAAGAGATCAGGAGGGACTTAACATTAACTGGTGCCACTGGCAACCAGAAAAGTCCATAGTTAGCACTGGCCGGGGGACTAAATCTAGCCCACCCAACTGTATTTTATGGCCTGAGAATGAAGAATCAAAGGTTTTTTACATTTTTAAATAAAAAATTTTTGATCCCTAACCTGGTCCTATCTCTTCAATTCAAAATGAAGAATATGAAATAAAATGATATCCAAATATCATGCAACTAAATTAATGGTAAAAGCCAGAATCAGAAACCAGATTTTTTTTTTTAAATCACAAAACTTAAGCGCTGTATCCACTTAAAGAAATTGAGATTTGGAGAGGTTATTCAACATAGGTGGAGTTAGAATGGACTGCTATCATTTCTAAGAAAATATTATCATATTTTTCCCAGAAAATATATCAAAAGTATATTTGATTAGAACATACTGGTTGCTATGAGGAAAATCTAGAAGATGTTTCATGTTAACAAAAGGATGATTCAATGTTTCAACTGGAGTGATTCTCACATCAGCATCAATCAGCAACATTTTCTTCAACAGACTAACAAATTCTCTTCTATCAGCTTTCTCTGCTAAAAGATCAATTCCTTCTAAATCCATCACTGTGTTCACCTGAAAAACCAGAAGTTCAAATTTAAAAAAAGAGTAAATACATTTATACTAGAATAAGAAATTAAAGTCATAACATGTTGAAAATTTTTACAATCAAAATATATTTTGAACCACGGAGGAAAAAAGGTAAATATTTTGATGGTTAAACAAAATGGCCCAGAACACAAGGCTTAAGGGCCCCCTGAAGTTAAAGGACATAGAGTCCATTCCAGTGCTACAGTGGACTTACCACAGCTGCTCCAGAGCAAGAGCCCTACAAGCAATGACCCCCCAGCTCCTGGGCAGGTCAGGCTAGGTTTTCCTTAAGTAGTATTGAGACCTTTCTCAAGAGTGAATTGGTTCTAGGACCAAGGGCACAGGCAAGTCCTTTCTGATCTTGTCCTCACTTCCTAAATACAAAACAGCCTGAAGGAACTGGAGGAGTTCTCAAGTTCTAGGCTCGTGGATTGGGAAGGAATTTTGTTCAGCTACATCAACTCTAGTTTTCAATACCTCTCCTTGGTGAACATCCTTCTCATGCTCTAAGTAAATCTCACTTGGCTAATTCTTGAATGAACTATGAATGTCTAATTTTGTCTCAATATGGAGTCTACCTACCAGGCCACTGGCCTTAGTCAGACCCAAAACAACAGGTACCAAAAGAAATACCTAAATTACTATTATTTTTTCGCACAGCAATGTTAGTAAGAATGACAGAAAACAACTTTTACTGAAAAACCAAGTATCTACCTTTTAAAGTCTGACAAGCAAAGATGCAACTTAATTTTTGAAAGTAAGCAAAGCCAATAAGATTTTGATCAATTAGGGTGGACAAATTTATTCAACGCTACTAAGGATTTCAATCCATATTCAAACTAAAAGAAAGATTAATGTATTTTTTCATATTGGGCATTCAAGATCATCACTTTAAACAGTAAGACCAACAGATTATTGTACTCACATGCACTATGTCATCCAAACTGTTGAAAATATACTTTCTGGCTTCTTTAGATTTCATTCCCGTCTCTGCCTCATGCTCTTCAAGAGTCTTATTCAATAAATAAAAATAAAAGTTTTATTTCTTTTCTTTAAAATATAAATATTAAAATTTTTAAGTATGCTAAGGTAGTAGAAATTTAAAATAGAATTTAGTAATTAACAACAATGTATAATATGAACTTTAAAGGTAGAATGAATGGGGAGAAAACTTTCAAATGCTACAGAATTACATAAACACAAAAAGATTAAGAATGAGTAATTCTTAAGTCAGTGATTTCTCACAAACACTGACTTCAAAAGAACAAGGTAAATTAATGAGTTTCATAGCAGATCCAATCTCTGTCCCCCCCCACTTTCAAACATTAACAATTTTTATAAGAAAAGCATATAATCAAAAGAAATTACAAATACAAAATTATAAAAGGGCACCAAGGGGAAAAAGATCAATGATTTTGTTATCAGATTAGAGAATGGGCTGATTCTTAAAAAACAGGGGAAGGGGAAGGAGAATTCAAAACTGAAATTAAAAAAAAAGCGAGAGAAAAAATATTCCATTCAAAATAACTACAAAATGGCATAAAATATTTGAGAGTCATTTTACCAAGGCACAATCTGGACACATATGACTGCAACTATAAAACACCCTTTACAGAAATAAAGGAAGACTTAAATTAGAAAAAGAAAAAGGAGATGAGAAGAAAGAGAAAGAGAGAATAAGCTGAGTTAAACTGGGAAGGCTTCTTAAATTGGAACAGATGGAGTAGAGAAAAAAAGTACAAGAGGAACAAAAAGTAATTTAAGCAAAGATTTTTATTCAGTACCTTTAATCTCCAACCAGAATGTGAAATATCCATTTCCCTACAAAAAAATCTTGTCGATTTTGTCCCCACATTTAACAACTGTTCTCCTGGTAAACCTTGAGTCTGTGAAATGTAACGAATCTGAAAAACAAACAAAAATTAATTAAGGTTCAATTTTGAATCTTACTTCATGACCTCATCAGTATGGGTACTTCCTTCTACCAACAAATCATGACCCTGTGCAACTTACCAAATTTTCAAGAGCTGCTGTGGTCAAATAATTCCTCACTCTCTGCCAAGATGGCAGGGAGCCTCATCGAGCTTACCCTAAGATAGTGCTCAAACAACAAAACTAGGGAAAATTATTGGGCTTATACCAAAGCATCTCCCAGTTTGATATGACCCTTCAGAACTAATATTCCACTAGCATAGCCTTTGAGAAATCAGGGTATATCTTATACTGTAGTGTATAAAATTCTTTTGTTGGTTAACATGAATCTACTACAGAAGAAATTATTTAGAAGACAAGTGAAAATAAAAATTTGTGGAAGTAGACTGGGAAAGAATTAGATTAGAATTAGAGGGAGAATGGTTGAGGAAGAAAAGCTAAAAATGACCTCCAAGATTGCAAACCTCAGTGACTACAAAGGTGACGTATTCAACAGAAAGAGGAAAATGTAAAGGTTAAGTGTAATGCAGACTTGAATAATGTTAACTATTTAAAGACAGAAAAAAAAACCAAACATGAAAATTCAGTTCAGCTGTAACATATTTCTTTAATGAAATATCAGGCAAAATGAAGGTACTATGTTTCATTCCCTTTCTGCCTAGAATGAAGGAGGAGTTGAATAAAAAACTGGTCAGGAATTATCCAGGAGGGGCAGCTAGGTGGCACAGTGGATAAAGTACCAGCCCTGGAATCAGGAGGACCAGAGTTCAAATACTACTTCAGTCACTTAATAATTGCCTAGCTGTGTGACCTTGGGCAAATCACTTGACCTCATTGTCTTAAAAATGAATGAATGAATAAATGAAAAAGAAAAAGAAAAGAATAACCCAGGAAAGAAAAAAAAATTAGAGGGATGAGAACTAGATGAGAATCTAGTCTTCACTGTCACACTAACCTGCTGTGGGACTATGGAACATATCAAGTTACTGCTATAAAATGAGAAAATTTGTAAGAGCTCTCTAAGGTCTTGTCCACTAGAAATTCACCACCAGAAGAATTGAAAACAAAAACATCTATTACACACATAGCACTGTTAAAGAGAATTCACTGTAGTCATACTGATTTAACACTGATAGACTGGCTAAAACATCACAATTTTTTTGGCTTATTTCTTTTTGTACTAGGCAGATTCTTTGAAATGATCTTTACCATAATTGTACATGAAATATAAATGCCTTGAAGGCTAATACTATTTTCCTTTGTACCTTTGTACACTTGGGCCTAGACAGAAAGAGCACACATTTAATGTTTACTGAGTTTAATACCAGGAAAAATATAAATTATTTTCGATATTATTATCTAGTACTGAAAAAACATGAACTTCTTTCTTTAAAAAGATTAAAAATAGGACAAAAATTATTTGAAAAGATATGACTATCTCTTCAATTTAAATTCAGACCATTTTTGACAACATTTTAAAGTTCATCAGAAATTTAATGGGACAAAATACAATATTTACAGAATGTATGCTTCTTTTTTTTTAAAGGGTTTTACAAGGCAAATGTGGTTAAATGGCTTGCCCAAGGCCACACAGCTAGGCAATTATTAAGCGTCTGAAGCTGGATTTGAACTCAGGTACTGCTGACTCCAGGGCCGGTGCTCTATCTATTGTGCCACCTAGCCGCCCCAGAATGTATGCTTCTAAAGCACTATTTGCTATTTGTTTAAATTTTTAAAATTCTGAACTTAAAATAAGTTCATAAAATAAGCATTTTCATATACAAAAAAGAGAAGGGAACTCTTCATTAAAGTATAATGACTACTACATATAGCTTGTTTTTTACTTTTACATAGATAATAATTTCAAAAGAAACTCAAAGCTGTTCATATTCCTGTGATTCTTTCTAGCTTCCCTTAGTCTTATCTGTATATTATTTTTTTTCATTTCAATGAGTCTCTTCTCGCATTTTAGTTGCTGTCCCTAGCCCCAGTCTGACAACCAAGCCACCCCAAATTAAACAAATATGCATAGCTAAGCAATCTGAAATGTGTCCATCTAGTCCATCTAGGTAGCCTGCTTCTTCATTATCAGCTCTCTCTGGAACAGTTGATTAGAGTACTCAGGTCTTCCAAGGCATTTAAAAAAAATGTTGTTCTATACCAAATATTCTCTTGGTTCTACTCATTTCACTCTGAATCAGTTCTTCAGTTATGTTTAAATCACATGACAATTTTTCCTTTTGTAATTTGTAATCTTGAAACCAAGTACTATAAATAGAAGCACTAAGTTTGTACACCACCCCTGAAAAGCCACTACTGATTGCCTGTCTGGCCCAGTCAAATGTTGAAAGGAATTTCATTAATGACATTTTGTAAAAATTCTTATAGCACTTTTTTTTAAAACTCTTTCATTATCTTCAAGAATCTGTGTAATACTTTTTAGGATTAAATTTTGTTATAAAAACCCTAACTAAAACTCTTTGCATAAATCTAGTGAAAATCATCAAAAGGAATCAATTAGATTGAAATTCCAATTGAGGAAAAGTGAAGATGGCATACTCCTGCTTATCCAATCTGCATAACACACAAAACTAGTTCTAGTCATATTAGCTAATATGCTGAAGTGAGAGAATAAGGATCTAAAAATATCATAATAAGCTAGAATGATAGACAATTATCTAATAAAGTGATATTTAGAAGAGACAAATGTAAAGTCTTATACTAGCATTTTAGAAAATAAACTTTAAAAGTAAAAGATGGAGTAGACATGACCAGAGTAATAAGTATTTTAGGGTTTTATTATTTTTTTTACTTTTGCAAGGGATTGAAAACTTGCCCAAGTTCACACAGCTAGATATTATATTATTATATGTTGGATCCAGATTTGAACTCAGGTCCTCCTGACTCCAGGGCCAGTGATCTAGCCGCTACACCACCTGGCTGCACGCCCAGAGTAATAAGTCTTAAGGAAAACATCAAGGATAAGTTAGTGATCAACAAACTCAACAAGTCAACAGTATGACATAACAGTCAACAAATTCAAACTTAAGACTACATTTAAAGAAGTTTAGCATACACGCAAAGCCTGCTTCATTTTGCCCTGGTCAAACCATATTAGGAATTGGGGGGGGGGGGGAATATCAGCAAAAGGCCCCCAATATCACACCATCTGTAAATCAATTGAAGGGAGCTAGGTATTTGGCCTAGAAATCAAAAGACTTAGCTAAGACACACAACAGATATAGCTTCAAGAATCCAAAAGGTTGCTACATAAAAAGGATTAGACCTGTTTTGTTCAGAACTAGGGGACAGAAATGGGAGAATCAGTCAAAGAGCATGTTGAATGCTCAATGCAAAGGTGTGGATAAAGGAAATAGGATTGTCATGTGTGAGGAACTAAGAGAAATTCAGTTTGATTGGATTAAAGTGTACAGGAGAAAAAGTAGTATCTATTGAGACTGGAAAGATAAATTTGGGCCATCCTGAAAAGGGGTTTAAAAGCTAAAAATAACATTTTATAATTTATCCTGAAGACAATAGGAAGCTACTGGAGTAGACTAAGTAGGCAAGTCACATGGTCAGAGATGCAAATGGTAAAAATTATAGTGAAAACTGTGAGGATAAACAGGAGAGGCTTGAGGAAGGGAGCCCAATTAAGGGACCACTACATTGGTAAAGGCAAGAGATGAGGAAGGTCTAAACTAAAGTGGTAGTTTTGTGAATGGAAAGGAAAGGTCAGATGCAAGAGATTATGGACTAAATGTCCAGATTTAGTAATTGATTGACTAGGAGGATAGATGCAAGGGAGAACAAGGAGTCAAAGACCAGCAAAGCTTCAAACCAAGGGATGGGAGCATGATGATGCCTTTGATAGAAATTAAGAAATCAGAAAGAGTACAGAGCTATGATCCCATTGTCCTACAAGTAACAAACAAAATAAAGTCAGAAAAAAAAACACATTGTATATACCAAATATAGCTAACTCTGCCTGAAGTCAAAATCTAAGAGGGCTTACTATGATTTCCAATTGTGGCAAGAAAAAAAACTTAGTGATCCCCGGCCATCAGAGGCTAAGAAGGATTCAGAGTTGTAGGGCTGTTTTTAAACCACACTGTGCTACTGCCACCCATAGAAAAGGTACGATAGAAAGAAAAAGGAATTTAGAGTCAGAATAGCTAGGATTCAGATGGTAAATAATAATTATTCACATTTAATTAAGCTCTTTCCAGTTTACAAAGAAATTATCTGTAAGAACCTTCATAGCTTCATGAGAAAGACATTACAAGGATTATCGCCTTCTATGAGGAAATGAGGAAACTGAAGACTAGATTGGTTAAGTTGACTTGTTCATGGTCCCCTAAAGTGCCAGACATAAAATTTGAATTCAAGCTCTCCTGATTGAAGGTTTAGAGTAGGGTTTTGAGTTTTTGGAAATGCCTAAAACTATCTATAAATGAAAGTGATACACACACTAGCTAAATTAAATTGGTTAATTGTGAACCAAGCTCTTCCAAATTTCACTCCAAACAACTTCTTTCTAAAAGGTTGAGCTGAAATGATATTCCAGTTCAAGACAACTTGAAATAGCAGTAGGAAAGGCCTGTCTCAATGAGTTGGTAGTTGAATGTTGGGGGTGGCTTCATTTGGGGGAGTGGCAGCTTCTAGAGTTCTCAGCCTATAAATGGTTAAGAGAGCAAGCTGGTCAAAAGGAAATTACAGGGGACCCTTTGTTGGTACTGGGTGCACAATTTTGCTACATTGGTCAGACTCAGTTCCAGGACAAGGTCCAAGGGAGAGGATCAATACCAATATCCTTGTGCTTGCAGCCACAGAGCAGTGGGGATGATACTCATAGTTCCAAGGTGGAGAAGGCCACTTGTGGTTAACTCTTGGGGATCGAGTCTCAGATCCAGAGCAGAAAGGTGGTATGAACTCTCACCACTAAAGAAGAGGAGGAACCCAAATCATAATTCTAGAGTCCTAAGAAGAAAAAGTTCTTGTGGTCACAGGGTGAAGAAGAGTGCTTGTGGTCTCACAAAGAATATAGTACAGGTCAGAAGAGCCCCTCTCCTGAGATCATATCACCTTGGAAGAACCAAAAACGTAGAGTTCCCCAGAATTTTCTCTGAAACAGCTGCACAAAAACCTGAAGCTTGGGATTGTGCCCCCCTCTATCCTGGGAGAAGAGCTCATCTTTAGCATCAAATTAAAATCAAGAAATAAGTTTAAAATGAACAAACAACCACATCAACAAAAAAATAGGCTGACCATAGAAAGTTACTATGGTGATTGGGGAAAATCAAGACAAATTCAGAAGAAGATAAGGAAGACAAACAGCAACATGAAAAGTTTCAAAAACAAATGTAAATTGGTCACAGGCCCAAAATGAATTCCAGAAAGAGCTCCAAAAAAGTAGAAGAGGGAGAAGAAAAATCAGGAAAAGAAAGGAGAGTGATGCAAGAAAATTATGAAGAAATATAACAGCTTGATAAAGAAGGAACCAAAAAATACTGAAGAAAATAACACCTTAAAAAACAGAAATGGCCAAATGATAAAAGAAGCAAAAAAAAAAAATCCACCAAAAAAAAAAGAAATCCTTAAAAAAGGAGAAATAGTCAAATGGAAAAAGAAGTACAAAAAGCTCCCTGAGAAAAAAAAATCCCTTAAAAATTGAAAATCAGAATTGGATAAATGGAATAGATTCCATAAGACTTCAAGAAACTAAAATAAGGGCAGCTAAGTGGCACAGTAGTTCAAATACTGCCTCAGACACTTAACAATTATCTAGCTGTTTGACCTTGGGCAAGTCATTTAACCTCATTGCCTTAAATAATTTTTAATTTTTAAAAAAGAAACTAAAATAAAATCACAAGAATAAAAAAATACAACAAAATATAAAGTATCTCATTGAAAAAGCAACTGACTGGGAAAACAGATGCAGGTAAGATAATTAAAGAATCATTGGACTACCTGAAAGTCAAGTTTAATTTTTTTTAAAAAAAAGGAGCATAGATATCATATTTCAACAAATTATTAAAGAAAATTGTCCTGATATCCTAGAACCAGAAAAACAGAAACTGAAAGAATTCACCAATCAACTCCTAAATGAAAACTCCAGGGAATATTATATAGCAAAATTCCTGAGTGCTTAGGTTAAGGTGAAAAGTTTTGCAAGAAGTCAGAAACCATTCACATAATGTGTAGCCACAGTTAAAATAAGACAAAATTTAGTAGTTTCTACATTAAAAGATCAGAGGACTCAGAATGTGATATTCCTGAAGACAAAAAGAGTAGGATTACAACAAAGAATCATTTACCCAGCAAAAAGTGAGCATTATACTTCAGGAAGAAAAAAAAATGAACAATTTAATGAAACAGAAGTCTTTCAAGCATTACTGATGAAAAGATCAGAACAGAATAGAAACTGTGATTTTCAAATATAAGACTCAAGAGAAGTATAAAAAGGTAGAAAAAAACTGAAATCCTAAGAGATTCAATAAGATTAAACAGTTTACTTTCCTACATGGGAAGATGATACTTCTAACTACTAAGAACTTTATTATTATTATCATTTTTCATTATTAGAGCATTAAAAGGAATATACATGGATAGAGGGCATGGATGTGAATTGACTAATGGAATGAGTTCAAAAAAATAATATTAAGGGGTAGGAAAGAGATACACTGGGAGAAGGGGGGGGAGAGAGAATATGGTCAATTATATCATATAAAAGAGGCACAAAAGGAGTTTTTACAGTGGAGGGAAAGGAAGAGGTGAACAATGCTTTTACCTTACTTTCATCAGGCCTGGCTCAAAGAGGGAACAGTATACACATTCAGTTTGGTGTAGAAATCTAGCTTACCCTACACAGAAGCAGTAGGGGAAGAAGGGATTAAAAGAACTGGAGGTTGGGGGAGGGGGCAAAAGGACTGATAAAAGGGCAAATTGAAGAATTTGGTGATCAAAAACAAAAGGAGAAAGAGAAAAATCATAATTATGAATATGATTGGGAAAAATTCACCATAAAAACGGACGCAGATAGTAGAATAGAGCAACAAATATGTTGTTGACTAGAAACACACTTGAAGCAAAGAAACCCAGAAAGTTAAGGTAAGGGACTAGAATAGAATTATTATGCTTCAGCTGAAGTTAAAAAAAAATCTAATGTTAGCATCAGGATTTAGATATTAATAACCTTATCCATGAAGATGTGGTTTAGCATTATCAATATGAATTTCCAAAATACTAGCACATAAGGTTTTAAATCTTAATTTTCTAACTCTTGAATTTCTCTGATTTATTTTAAAGGGTTGCCACAATAAAATGGACATGAAAGATGAGCTAATTTTTTCCTGGATAAATTTTTAAAATCCTATTTTCTTGATATCTTTTGTTTTTACATCACCTTCACACAGAAGAAATATAATCTCATGGGAAATATAGTTTTCCCTTATTCTGTGAACAATGACTAGATAATAGATATTTTATTTTAAATAGAGGGGGAAAAAAAGACTGTTTAGCAAAACCAACCAATATGTCAACTATGTCTGGCAGGAAGGAGTAGGGATTTGTAAATTATTTTAAATTTCTTATTCAACTTTGTTATCAAATATCATAATGGAACCATTACCTGGTCATATTCCAGTGCTCCTGGGTATAGTGGCCATCCAAGGAATAACTCAGCAATCACACAACCCAAGGACCACATGTCTATGGCTTCACAAAAGGGTAACCCCAATATGATCTCTGGAGCTCTGAAAGTCAAAGTACATTTGATTAAATTACCAAATTAAAAATAAAATTCAAAAGATTATTTTAAGTTTTGTTACCTTAAAATGACTTTACGTAAAATGTCCACAGGATGAGAAAATGTTTTACCTATTTCTATTTAAAAAATGATAAATTTTGTCTTTTACCTTTGTAGTTTCTTTACAGTTCCTTTGTAAACCTAGACGTAAAATCATATCTCTTTGCATTAATTCCCCATTTATGTCCAATTCACTAGAATACATCCCCTAAAACCAAATAAAAGGGATTAACTCCAAAGTTAAGTCAAAGACCCTGAAGTTCTAATCTTCAAATTTAATTTTACTAAATTCACCAGTTTCCTAAATCATAGCAGATTATAAACAGAAAATTGGAGGAGAGGGAAATAAAAACTTTAGAACCAATCAATAGGCAGTAAGAAAAATAAATGATACCTGAAAGCTGACAAAAAGAAAAGATGAAAAATCTTTCATACACAGTAAATGAGTCATGATAATAATTGTAAATGATTATTTTAAAACAATTAAATTTTAAAATATCATAAAGTACATAGTTTAGAAAATCTATCAAAACAGCTAAAACAAAAAGCTAAAATTAAAATTAAAAATTAAAAGGGCCAAAAGGCCCTTGGAAAAGGCAGTTTAGTTATCTATAATTATATCCACAGCAAACACTCCTATATGTCCCAAGAATGCTCAATGCCACCTCAAGTGTAGCCAATGGCACCCCAAGTTATATCTTGATCAAGTCTTCCCAGAATGCTGGACACAGAATCATAATTACCATTCTAATCCTAAAGGGACTAGAAAAGATCTCTCCTTTTAGAATCCTACCAGGGAATTTCTGACTGAAATATTTTTTTTACCCCAAAATAGTCGATCTTTTTAACAAAAATATGTTACAATATACCTTCATGTATAAATGGTTCCCAAGGTGAATTTTTTTTTCAGGATAAATACTATAAATTCTCTATGATCTAATGTTCTATAAAAATGAATACTCTGCTTTAAGTACTTTTGCATATGCACAGTGTCAGGATAATGGATATGTACTGAATAACTTGAGATACTACAAGTACCAAAAGTACCTTCAGAATCATGAAGAAATGTTAAATTGTTTTTCTAAGAGTTTTAATGCAAGAGTTCTTAACCTTCTTTGTTTCATGAATCCTTGTGACAGTATGGAGAATCATGTTTTGGTTTTTTTAATCATGCAAAACACATTTCCATATTAATCATTAATCATGTTGCCAAAAAAAAAAAAAGCAAGAAAAATGAAGTGGAAAAATTTTGCTTCAATATTTATTCAGACCCATCAATTCTTTCCTTGGAGGTAAATAACATTTTTCATCATAAGAACTTCAGGGGCAGCTAGGTGGCACAGTGGACAGGGCACCAGTCCTGGAGTCAGGAAGGCCTGAGTTCAAATTCAATCTCAGACAATAATTACTTAGCTGTGTGACCTTGGGCAAGACACTCAACCCCACTGCCTTACCAAAAAAAAAAAAAAAAAAAAAAAAACCTTCAGAACTGTCTTGGATCACTGTATATCATTGTATTGCTGAAAATAACAAAGTCATTCCTAGTTGATCATCATTATTTTACAATATTACTGTTATTCTACCATAATCTCCTGGTTCTGCTCATTTCATTAGACATCATCATATAAGTCTTTCCAGTTTTTCTAAAATTTGTCTGCTTATTATTTCTTACAGTCCAACACTATTCATCACATTCATATACCACAACTTGTTATGTCATTCCTCAATTGATGGGCCTATCTTCAATTTCCAATTCTTTGCCACCATTGAAAGAACTACTACAGGGGGTGGCTAGGTGACGCACTGGCCCTGAAATCAGGAGTACCTGAGTTCAAATCCAGCCTCAGACACTTAATAATTACCTAGCTGTGTGGCCTTGGGCAAGCCATGTAACCACATTGCCTTGCAAAAACCTAAAAAAAAAAAACAAAAAAATACTATAAATATGTATTTTTTAATATAGGTCCTTTCCCCTTTCCTTTGGACTTTTTAGAATACAGACCAAGTAATGGTATTGCTCGGTCAAAGGGTAAAGTACTCTTTATGTGAACATAGAATCCTGATACCCCTTAAAGGCAAAAGAGTTGACTGGAATCCCTTCTGAGTTGAATAGGCAGAACAAAGTTTTTAAGCATTCTCCTGGCTTTTATCTGTTCTACTTCATTACCATCAGAGCCCTAGACCACAGTCTCCTGATCCTTCTCAATAGTAATGATCTTTAAAAAAAAAAAGTCAACTGGGGCAGTTAGGTAGCACAGTGGATTGAGCATCAACCCTGGAGTCAGGAGGACCTGAGTCTAAATCTGGTCTTGGACACTTATTTATGTGGCTGTGTGACCTTGGGCAAGTCATTTAACCCCAATGACTTGCAAAAAAAAAGTCAAAGTCTTAAAGTACAAAAAATTAGACTTTTCTTCCTGAGCAGCCTTTGCAACTGAAATTATGTCTTATTTATATTTCATCTCTTTAAAGATCTATGATTTAGGTGCTATTAGTATTCCCTGCATTAAAACAAACAGCAACTCCCTCCATGCCTCATAGCAGATAGTCTTAGTGAGTTGTTCTGGCAAAAAGAAAAAAAAAATCATCCTGAGATCAACAAGGTGCTACCTTGCCTAATGTAGATAGGTGAGTCCTTATTTGATAGGCATTAGGTACATCCATTACTGAGCCTAGATTAGAAGCCCTCTAGCTTGGTAGGACCTACCACCAGAGCTCTAGCTCCAATTCATCACCTTTGAAAATTCAAGTTATCCCTGTACTTTAATAATCCAAAAGAGAACTTAAGTGGAGTTGACTAGTACACAGACTTACTGAATTATCTTTCAGAAAGGCAGTTAGCTTGGTACATAGTATAGAGTGCTTGGCCTACAGTCAGGAAGAGTTGAGTTTAAATTCTACTTCAGACACTTAATAAAAAGCTGTGTGTTTCTTTATCTGTAAAATGAGGGTAATAAAAGAACCTACCCCACAGGTTGTTGTAAGGATCAAATGAAATAATAAACATTCAGGGCATTTTGCAAACTTTAAAGTCCTATCTTAAATGCTAGGTATTTTCATTAGTATTATTATTATTTTGTTGTTGCTATTGTTAATTTTATTGAGGTGAGAATAAGGAGTTTCATGAAGACTTGATCCAAATCCAAATCATCTATGTATGTCATATGTAGAAATCTAGGAAATAGAAAATTTCTTCAAGGAGATTACATTCTAATGGAAGACAAGTTATTGATACAATCAATTCTGAATTGTACAGGTTCAACAAGAGTACTAGAAAGCAATATTGTATTAGAAATGTTAGCTTCAGCAATTAGAGAAGAAAAAGAAATTGAAGGAATTAGAATTGGGAAGGAAGAGACAAACTCTTACTCTTTGCAGATGACATGATGGTATACCTAGAGAATCCCAAGAAATCATCCAAAAAAACTAATGGAAACAATTAGCAATTTTAGCAAAGTTGCAGGATGTAAAATTAACCCTCATAAATCCTCAACTTTCCTATATCTGACTAGCAAAATACAGCAGGAAGAGTTAGAAAGAGAAATCCATTCAAAGTAACCTCAGATAATATAAAATAACTAAGAGTCTATCTGCCAAGGCAGATTCAGAAACTTTTTGAAAATAATTACAAAACACTTCTCACACAAATAAAATCAGACTTAAATAACTGGGCAAACATCAACTGCTCATGGATAGGTCGAGCCAATATAATAAAAATGACAATTCTACCAAAAACTAAACTACCTGTTTAGTGCCCTACCAATGAAAATTCCAAAACATTACTTTAATGAGTTAGAAAAAATTATAAGTAAATTCATATGGAGAAATAAAAAGTCAAGAATTTCCAGGGATTCAATGAAAAACAGGTGCAAAAAAGGGGGGGCTTAGCCCTACCCAATCTAAAAATTATTATTATAAAGCAAAAATCATCAAAACTGTCTGATATTGGCGAAGAAATAGAGTGGTGGAATAGACTAGGTGCAACAGCAGGAAACGATTATAGTAATCTGCTGTCTGATAAACCCAAAGAGTCCAGCTACTAGGATTAAAAACTCTCTTTGATTAAAAAAACTGCTGAGAAAATTGGAAGTTAGTATGGAAGAAACTTTGATTAGACCAACACCTCACACCCTATACCACGATAAGATCCATCCAAATGGATACAAGATTTAGACATAAAATAAAAAACAATACTATAAGCAAACTAGAAGAACAAGGACTAATTTACCCATCAGATCTATGGAAAGGGAAGCAGTTTATGACTAAGGAAGAGATGGAGAACATCACTAAAAACAAACTAGATGAGAACTGAGTCAAATTTTAAAAAAAAGCCACTCCCCAATTGACAAATGGTCAAAGGATATGCAAAGGCAATTTATAGATTAGGAGATCAAAGCAATCCATAATCATATGAAAAATTGCTCTAAATCATTATTTATTAGAGAAATGAAAAAATTAAAGCTTCTCTGAGGTACCACCTCACACCTCTCAGACTGGCCAATATGACCAGAAAGGACAATGATCACTGTTGGAAGGGTTGTGGGAAATCTGGGACACTATTACATTGTTGGTGGAGTTGTGAACTCATCCAACCTTTCTGGAGAACAATTTGGAACTACACCCAAAAGGCAACAAAAATGTGCATACCCTTTAATCCAGCAATACCACTACTGGGTATATACCCTGAAGAGATCATGAAAAGGGTTGTAAAAACATCACTTGTACAAAAATATTCATAGCAGCCCTGTTTGTGGTGGCAAAGAATTGGAAATCAAGTAAATGTCCTTCACTTGGGGAATGGCTTAGCAAACTGTGGCATATGTATGTCATGGAACACTACTGTTCTATTAGAAACCAGGAGGGATGGCAATTCAGGGAAGCCTGGAGAGATTTGCATGAACTGATGCTGAGTGAGATGAACAGAACCAGAAAAACATTGTACACCCTAACAGCAACATGGGGGCGATGATCAACCTTGATGGACTTGCTCATTCCATCAGTGCAACAATCAAGGACAATTTGGGGCTGTCTGCAATGGAGAATACCATCTGTATCTAAAGAAAGAGCTGTGCAGTTTGATCAAAGGCCAAGGACTATCACTTTTAATTTAGAAAAAAAAACAGGTATCTTATTGTCTGATCTTGCTATCTCTAATAATTTATGTTTCTTCCTTAAGGATATGATTTCTCTCTCATCACATACAATTTGGATCAATGTATACCATGGAAACAATATAAGGACTGGCAAACTGCCTTCTGGGGGGGGGGGGAGGGAAGTAAGATTAGAGGGAAAATTGTAAAACTCAAAATAAATAAAATCTTTATAATTCAAAAAAAGTACTACAAGGGAGGGGAGAGATTTTCATTATTCCTGTTTCCATAATCAGAGAATAAGGTCTAAAGTTCACTTAAGTAAATCTTATAATAAATTCTCTCTTCATAGAATGTCTAAATTGGAAGGGAACCTTGCATTACTGTCTAGTCCACTTCATACCAGAATAACAATTTCTTCCATAATATAACCAAATCATGTTCTTTCAGCCTTTATAGATTTCCAATGAGGCAATTTTACTTTGGCATAGTTCTGTCTGATAGGTGGAATGGTATGTATATATATATATATATATATATATATATATATATATATATAATCAATCTGTTGGCTAGATTTATGGATTTTTTCTTTTTAACTTTCTTCTTCCTTTTAAAATTTTTATTACAAGGAAAAGCTCAGTTAGAAGTATATTCAGGCACTAATATAAGATGAAAAGGTATCCAGAAGACCAAAAAAAATGAACAGTTTTGGGGCAGCTAGGTGGCGTAATGGATAAAGCACTGGTCTTGGAGTCAGGAGTACCTGGGTTCAAATCCAGTCTCAGACACTTAATAATTACCTAGCTGTGTGGCCTTAGGCAAGCCACTTAACCCCATTTGCCTTGCAAAAAAAAAAACCCTAAAAAAAAAGAACAGTTTTGAAAATTACAGGTTGAATAGAAAGAAGAAATATATATAAAAGAGATTCACAAGCCTCACATATAATCCTCCTTTCTCATTCAGCTCTGTATTTGGAAAGTCATTTTATTTGGTGTTTTAAGTTCAGACAAAAAAAATGAAAATGAATTTAAAAGGAAACAATAATATAAAAAGAAAAAGGTATGATGTTCTATAAAATAATATTCAACAAGTACCAATCAAGTTTTCTGTTACCAGACCAATGAACATAATCATTTCAATTTTTAAAGTATGACAATGTTACTAATGCATGATAGAGAAAAATCTAAAGAAGCACAGAAATTTGCATAAAATAATCCCCTAATGAAGTTAAATTCATTTCTTCTAAAAAATGGGGGAAAAAAATATTACTGATCTAAGCTACTCTATCAGACAGCACCAGATAATCCATGATAGTTTTCTAAACAAATTCTGATTAGCTTTCACATTTCTAAGTTAATCAAAATGACAGACTAAAATTGCAGTATTAATAAATGCCATCAAATATTTTCTAAATAAGCATTATTGAAACAATAAGTTACTGTTTTAGTATGTTTTAATAATATATAATCTTTTAAAAGTATCAGTCTCTAAGATCAGAACTTTAGTAATCCTCCTCAAAGTTATACATTAATTGGATTGAAGCTCTGCCATTGGTAGATTATCTGTGATATTGATGTGTTTCTCTTCCTTTCTATTTATAAAATATATTTTTTGACTTTAAAACTAATCAAGTACAATAAAACAGTAAATATACTGATTTTATAACAGCTCGATTTGACATTTTAATTAAATTGTTTCATGACAAATATTTCTTTATAAAGTTGTGCTGTTGTTTCTCACATTAAATACATTGTCATCATTTTGATATCCTTTGGTTAAAACACTGTATTTTTGAGAGCCACTGGAATGCCAAGAAAAATTAACACAAACTATTTTATCAAGAATAAGTCAAATAAAAAAAAATTTATTAAACCTGTACCATGTGCCAGGTACATGCTAAGTCCTGGGGATACAAAGAAAGTCACAAGACAGTTAGTTCCTGTTCTCAAGGAGCTAATGATCAACTGAAGGAGACAACACACAAGAGATATGCACAAGGTAAACTTGGAATGATGATTTTAGGTGAAACCTGAAGGAAACAATTACAGGGCCCAACCAAGTAAGATGCTGAGTTCAGGGAATGTTATGCCGATGTCATTGGATGGCGAATGTAGTGAAAGGAGCAAGACAGGAGAAAACTTGTGGGAAGGTAGGAAAGGTGAGGTTTATATTTGAGATAAACTGGAGATAAAGGGAAGTCACATGTCCATTGATAAGGGGTGATTTCCCTGGAAAGGGAAAAACTTAAGGCTGAGTGAGATCAAGTAGAATCCAGATGTGAGATGATTAGAGAAAAGAAAGGGGCTTAAGTAAGTAAGTGATATCAGAATGACAGAATCAGCAACCCTTCCTAACTGATTAGATACTGGGGAGCCTTGGCTGCTTTTTGTCCATCATGCTCAAAATGACATCACTACGTTGGGGTCAAGGTCCGATTGCAGCAGCTCAGATCAAGATTGAACTCAAAAGTTCTACCACAAATAGTCCAAATGAATGTGGGGAATGGAGATTTCTCTAAATTTGCATATTTCTTTTGAACTAATGCAATTCTGCTTTGCTCATAGATGTGGGCACACCATGGCTGGGTGGTTCTGTGCTAGTATCTCCTATGTCACACAATCAATTCCAAAGAATCTTCAAAGAGACCTTGACAGTGCCTTTGTATCGCTTCTTCTGAGCTCTGTGTGAGTGAATTCTCCCCTCTCTATAAGATAATCTTTAGACAAATACACATTTGGTATTTGAACAATATACCCAGCCCATCTGAGTTGCATTCTCTATAATTGATTTTGAATGCTTGGAAGTTTAGCTCAAAAAAAAAAATGTTCAGTTCTTTATCATGTCAAGTGATCTGTAGAATTTTCCTAAAACAATTCAAATGAAAAGTGATTCAGTTTCCTGGCACAGCTCCGGTAGACTGTCCATGTTTTACAGGCATACAGCAATGTGATCAGCACAATGGCTCTGTGGACCTCCAGTTTGGTCATCATTCAAATCTCTCAGAGCCTTCTAAGCACTAAGCCAGCTCTGGCAATGTGAGCTTCAACACCACCATCTGTATGTCCCTACAAAATAAGTGGACTTAACCAGAGCATTTAATAGTCCTTCATTTGCTATAACCAATAGGTTCCACATATGGATGGTGTGGTGCCTGACTGGTAGAAAATCTCTTTCCGTGGTGTTTGTTGTTAGGTAAAAATTTGGCACAAGCAGCAGAGAACTGAGCAGAGGCTGTATTAAAGACATAATCATCTGCAAACAACAAAGAAAAAAATTCTGCACCCAACTTTCCCTCTCATTTTGTCTTGGTTTGTAGCCTTCTCAAGTTCAATACTTTACTGTCAGTACAATAGCTGACCAGGATTTTCCATCCTTGTGGAAGGCTTTTGAAGACAATGCTAAAAAACACCAAGCTAAAAAGGCATGGGAGCAAGCACCCAGCCTGGTTTCATTCCACTGCTAACTAGGGAAGCAGGGGGGGAATATCTCCCAGTATCCAGAGCCCTGCAGGCATGTCAAGGTGAAGCTGATGCACATCACTGAGGAGCTTCTCTGGGCAACCAAATTCTGACATGATTTTCCACAAGCATTCATGCCCAAAAGCATCAAAGGCCTTGGTCAGACTGACATGTTATGGACAGACTTCTGCTATGCTCCTAGCATCTCTCCTGGGCAGCAAAACACCTTATCAGCTTTTCCTTGGTCCCTTTCTGAAGTCACACTGGCTTACAGGTAGAAAACCATCTTTCAACCTATTAAGGAGGATTCTGACAAGGAATCTTGCCAGCTATCCTACCTGATCTAAAATTATATTATAAAGCATCAGTCATCAAAACTGTCTGGTATTGGCTAAGAAATAGAGTGGTGGACCAGTGGAATAGACTAGGTACAATAGCAGGAAACGATTATAGTAATCTGCTGTCTGATAAACCCAAAGAGTCCAGCTATTGGTATTAAAACTCTCTTTGATAAAAAAAACTGCTGGGAAAACTGGAAGTATGGAAGAAACTTCGATTAGACCAACACCTCACACCCTATACACCAAGATTAATAAGATCCATCCAAATGGATACAAGATTTAGACATTAAAAAAAAGCAATACTATAAGCAAACTAGAAGAACAAGGACTAATTTACCCATCAGATCTATGGAAAGGGGATCAGTTTATGACTAAGGAAGAGATGGAGAAACATCACTTAAAACAAACTAGATGATTTCGATTACATTAAATTAAAAGGCTTTTGCACACACAAAACCACTGTAACCAAGATCAAAAGAAAAGTAGTAAAACTGGGAAACAATCTTTACAACTTATGTTTCTGACAAAGGACTCATCGCTAAAATATAGAGTCAAATTTTTCCCTTTCCTTTATTTCTCATAAGGGTCTATATTTGGGGGGGGAGGGATATTATGTTTATTCTTTTTTTTTTTTTGCAAGGCAAACGGGGTTAAGTGGCTTGCCCAAGGCCACACAGCTAGGTCATTATTAAGTGTCTGAGACCAGATTTGAACCCAGGTACTCCTGACTCCAGGGCCAGTGTTTTATCCACTGTGCCACCCTAGCTGCCCCCGGAGTCAAATTTTTAATTAAAAAAAAGCCACTCCCCAATTGACAAATGGTCAAAGGATATGCAAAGGCAATTTACAGATGAGATCAAAGGAATCCATAGTCATATGAAAAATTGCTCTAAATCATTACTTATTAGAGAAATGAAAATTAAAGCTTCTCTGAGGTACCACCTCACACCTCTCAGACTGGCCAATATGACCAGAAAGGACACTGATCACTGTTGGAAGGGTTGTGGGAAATCTGGGACATTAATATATTGTTGGTGGAGCTGTGAACTTATCCAACCTTTCTGGAGAACAATTTGGAACTACACCCAAAGGGCAACAAAAATGTGCATATCCTTTCATCCAGCAATATCACGTGATACTGGGTCTATACCCTGAAGAGATCATGAAAGGGGGTAAAAACATCACTTGTACAAAAATATTCATAGCAGCCCCTGTTTGTGGTGGCAAAGAATTGGAAATTAAGTGAATGCCCTTCAATTGGGGAATGGCTTAGCAAACTGTGGTATATGTATGTGGTGGAACACTACGTTCTATTAGAAATCAGGAGGGATGGGAATTCAGGGAAGCCTGGAGAGATTTGCATGAACTGATGCTGAGTGAGATGAGCAGAACCAGAAAAGCACTGTACACCCTAACAGCAACATGGGAGTGATGAGCAACCTTGATTGACTTGCTCATTCCATCAGTGCAACAATCAGGAACAATTTGGGGCTGTCTGCAATGGAGAATACCAGCTGTATCCAGAGAAAGAACTGTGGAGTTTGATCAAAGACCAAGGACTATTACCTTTAATTTAGAAAAAAAAACTGATATCTTATTTTCTAATCTTTATATCTCTTATACTTTATGTTTCTTCCTTAAGGATATGATTTCTCTCTCATCACATTCAATTTAGATCAGTGTATACCATGGAAACAATGTAAAGACTGGCAAATTACCTTCTGGGGGGGGGGGTAAGATTAGGGGAAAAATTGTGAAACTCAAAATAAATAAAATCTTTAAAAAAAAGAAAGAATCTGGCCAGCTATGACTAAGAGAAAGATTGCCCCTCCTCTCTCCTTCCCTTTTGCATAGCTCTCCCCCTCCCCACTACACTGTGATTTTTCACAAGACAATCTATTTTCTTTACCTTTATAGATAAGGACAATGAAGGGAATTAATGACCTCTCACCATACTACCTGTAAAATTTCAACCAACTTTTGTATAGTGAAAACAGTAGCCCCCTCCCCACCCACCATCACCACCACCATGTAACTTTCAGCTGAAACAGAATTAGCACCAGGTGTTCTGCCACAGGAGAGGAAGACTAATGGCTTTCAAAACTCTCTTCTTCAGTTGGAAATGTGGCTAGAGAGGGATCGGCTTCAACCTGGGGGAAATGATCAAAAGCTTTAGCATGGATGGATGATGGTATTGAGAACACTATGGAAATCTTGGGTCCATCTCTCCCCATCCTTATCACATCAATGTGGCTCTATCAGCACTGACTAGTTTAAATGCACCATAGATCTCTGTTCCATAAATAGCCTTCAGGCATGACAAAATCACTTAGGATTGTTTCTATTAGCATCTCTCTAGGCTTCACTTGCACTTTACTTTTGAATGGAGTTAAACATTTTTGTCCTTCATTCATTGAAGACCATGACATCAGGGAGGTGATGTCATGACAAGCACATGAATTAGACTTGAGTGAGGGGTGGCTGTACTATGTCACCAGCCTCACTGTCTCCTCCAGGGCCATCTAAGTTTCAGTGGCCAGTTATGAATCAGGAGGACTGGAGATGACCCTGGATGCAAGGCAATCAGGATTAAGTGACTGGCCCAGGCTCACACAGCTAGTTAGTGGCAAGTGTCTGAGGCCAGATTCAAACTCTGGTCCTCCTGACCCCCAAGGTCAGTGCTCTAGCCATTGCACCGCTGCCTTTTTAGAGGCAGATAAACTATCCTGCTGGTAACTCTGTAGAGTTCTCATTTTTTTGTTTAGGAGCTTCTGAATTTCCCCATCATTTTTCAATAAATTAGTCTTGATGACTGCAAGTGTTCTAACCGAGATGAGTAAATGTGGTGCTAAACCCTAAATCTAAACCCTAAAGCAAATGAAAAGTTATCAACTCTATTTAATTAAAACCAGTTGGCTCTAAATAAATGACAAAAGCTAACATGTATATATAGATCTCTCCAAATGCTCTACTTTAGACTTACAAGGGGAGAAGAATGCTGCTAAGGAAAATGTCAAAAGCAACACATAAGAAGGACATCTATGCTCTGAGTTCCAATAACATCAGAGTTTAAAACCATCAATTTTTCTTCTAGTACCCACAGGTATCAATTCACAAAAATATTTGTTGAATTTAAATAGCAACGTCATATGTGGTACTAAATTTACTGGATGTAATTTTCTTAAGTTCTTTTTTTTGTGGAAATTCTGGCTTCAGATTTATGGCACTTGAATAAATAAGTGCTGTTAAAACCAAAACATGGCAAGGCATGAAAGCCAACAAATCAGCCCACACCAGTTAAGAAAAAACATTATTTTGGAAAACGGCTGTTCAGAAAGATGGAGAATGAATTAACTAACATTCTTTTCAAGACAAGAACTATGAAGTTACATTATCGATGCCTTCTATTTCCCAACTGAATCAAAACAGGATTCAGGCTTGGAAGAAAAGGGCTACCTGAGGTCCGAGTGCTGACCCTGCTGGGATATTCCCAGGGTACCCCCGAAGACAAGTCACTCTATGGAGCACTTTAGCTGACAGGAACCTCAAGTCATCCAGTCCAATGCTCTAATTTCACAGATGAGAAAACCAAGTCCCCAGAGATGACATGTCTTATCCAATTTCATTTGGGCATTAAGTAATTGGATTTCAAACCCAGGGATCCTCTAAGTCTAAATCGATCCTTTTCCCACTATCTCAAACCATGTCTCTCACAACTGCTTTCCATGCCCCTTCTTCCTATTCACCTTACACAGTGATCAAATTACCTTTTCACATCATTTCACAGTCCCAGGATCTACCTACTCATGTCTAATCTAGCCCGAAGACCCTTGTGGAACTGTCCCAAAGTTCCCTTTTTCAACAGATTCTTCATCTACATAGATCCCACATTACAGGCAAACTGAACAAGTTGTCATTCTCTGAACAGATTTGGCATTAGTTCTCATGATCTGGTCACTTTTCTCATTTTGTCTAATTCATCAAAACCATTCTCTTTCCTCCATTAAGTTTTCCTTGAATCCCTTTTTCAGAAATGATATTTGTATGGCCCTTACTACATGATGCTTTTTGTAATCATTTTATTTCCACAACTTTCTTTCTTCATTCGATGTATTTTTATATCTTTGACACCAAGGGCTATTATTATCATTGTGTTGTTAATAATGTCTAGTACAAAATAGGTGACTAAATAAATATTAAATGATCATAAAAAGAATATTGAAAATGTGTGACAAATGCATAATACTTCTAACTTTGCATCATGAAACTACCTCTTTTAAATTTCAATATAAATGAATGAATGGAATAATTAACTGAATCTTATGAGTTCAGAGGAAAAAAACAAATTACCAAGGGAAAAGACAGTCAGAGAAGTCCTACTGATTTTAATATTAAGAACCCAAAATACTATAAATTACAAAAGATTACATTATATAAATTAGGAATGATTTGTGGTTTTGCATAATGGAACTATTACAATTCCTGGAACAGTCTTGACATCTCCAGTTTTGTCCAAGGGTAGTGCAACTGAGAGCATATACTACTGCAACCTTATGTTTAAAAAATATGCTACATTCACATATGCCCCCATTATAGCTGCTCTAATGCTAAAGGGAACTGGGATCTCTGAGACCAAAGAGATGAGACAGTTTTCCTGACCAATAAAATGACAAGAATAGATTTCAAAAATCCCTTCCATCTCTAAAAGTTGGACTTAAATGACTCTATAATGACTAGCTATCTATCAAATAGCTCACTTGAAAATTACTAATACTTCTTGGAGACCAAAGAGCTAGCATTGTGTTTTGTACTAGATGAAAGTCAAATGGGGGTCCAAATCCAGTCTCTGATATTTACTAGCTATATGATTGATGTTTATGTTTCATTCTCTAAGGCCATGACATGCAAGTGAAATAGATTTGAGCGAGGGGACACTATACTAAGTCACCAGTCTCATTTTCTCCTCCAGAGACATCTGGGTCAGTGGCCAGATATGGATCAGAGTGACAGTGACCATACAAACAAATAATTTAACTTTTGTGTGCCTTAGACAATTCAACAGGATGATCTACAGAACAGTTGGAATCCTTTGGGAGAAGGAGTTTCCAAATTAGAATTTCTTTAGTCAATAAAACCAAATATCCTTTACTGTAACTGCCAGTTCTAACTGCCTAGTTATCAGAGCACATTATACATTCAAAACACAACAGGAATTCAGAGATGTTTCCTTTGCAAGAGCTATATTATAACATAAAGTCATTTAAATAAAAAATAAAAATTTTAATTAGGTCCAATGCATACACTATATAACACTTAATTAAACTATTCCAATTCTGATTCTCTCTATGGTTATTTTTCTTACGCATTCTTTTATTTTAAATTTTATTTATTAAAGGCAATGGGGTTGAGAATGACTTGCCCAAGGACACACAGGCAATTATTAAGTGTCTGAGGATGGATTTGAACTCAGATCCTCTTGACTCCAAGGCCAGTGCTCTATCCACTGTACCACCTAGCTGCCCCCTTCTTATACATTCTTAAAGCAGAGTATATTAAAGCAAAAATTTATCTTGCAATATTTGGATAATTTTTATAAAATATCACTAATTTCAACTTCAACTTTGCTCTATTCAGCATTTGGAAAGGACATGCCACTGTACTTTACTTGGTTTTTACCTTGCAGATTTCTCAAATGCAAACCATCCATATTATTTTACTGAAAAAAAACAGTAACATGTAAATAAAATTTTGAGCACACTTCACCAGTGCTTTAAAAAAAAAAGCTGAGATGTCAATGATATGGGTTTAATAAGGTTAAATAGCTATCCACAAAAATTCTACTACAACTCCTCAACATATTACAGGAATAAATCTGGGTAACCCAGGTTCTAGCTGTGATCATAAAAGCTTTATTGGACCCTAGAAAGTTTCAGAAACTAGTCCTAGAAAGATCATAAAGTTAGTCACCATATTAAAGAATTTGGACTCAGAAGAATTCATGAATATACTTACCACAAGAATATCTGCTAACCATATTCTCTCTCTCTCTAGCAACAAGGATGTAACCCAGTCTGGGGAAAGTACAAAAACTTGTTTAAAATACAACCAACACTTAGCTAAACTAGACCAATCGACCACACAATTACATTTCAGTATTCCCTAAGGAAAACAATGGTAATAGAAAGGATTTTGAAACAAAAAATACTAAGAACATTTTGCAGAAAAGTCAAGAGAATTTTTAGATAATACTTCAATCACAAAACTTCCTACAATAGGACTAGTTTAGAGGATGGTGAGGCAGGAGAAGAGAATTTCTTCCTCCTCATCAATTAGGAAATGTGGAGCTAATGTTATCAGAACCATGCTTCAAACAAATTAAAGTTTCTGAATATGTAAAAAGCACAAAACAACATTCTGATAATTCTAAAGCAGCATTCAAGTCATTGGGCTGATCTTTGCAATCTCTCCAGGCAGAAAGTAAGGGCCAAATATGACTAGAAAGGATAATGATCAATGGAAGAAGGGATGTGAGAAATCTGATACATAATGCATTGCTGGTGGAGATGTGAACTGATCCAACCTTTCTGTAGAGCAATCTGGAATTATGCCCAAAGAGCAATAAAAATGTGCAAACCCTTTGATCCAGCAAGATCACTATTGGGTCTATACCTGAAAGAGACTATGCAAAAGGGTAAAAATATCACGTACAAAAATAATCATAACAGCTCTGTTTGAAAGTGGCAAAGAACTAGAAATTGAGGGAATGCCTATCAATTGGGAAGTGACTGAACAAATAGTGGTTATATAAATGTGGTGGATTTCAGAAAAGCTGGAAAGGTTGAAGTGATGATGAGTGAAATGAGCAGAACCAGAAGAACATTATATGTACTAACAACATGGGGTGGACTTGTTCATTTCAACAGTCCAATAATGAGAGACAATTTTAGGGTTCTTGTGATAGAAAATACCATCTGTATCCAGAGAAGAAATTGTGGAGTTTAAATGAAGACCAAAGCTTATTATCTTCAATTTTTTTAAGTTGTCTTATTTATTATGTAAATTTGCTATCTCTGTTTTCTTCCTTTTAGATATGCTACTTCTCTCACAATACATTCAATTTTGATCTATATTTAGTATGGTTACAAACATAAAGCCTATTATCAGATTGCTTTTGGGAGGGCATTTGGGAGAGTGAAGGGAGGGAGGAAGAAAATTGTAAAAACTCAAAACCTTGCAAAATAAATGACTGATAAAATCTACCATTTTATGTAGTTGGAAAAACAATAAAATATTTATATAAAAAACTTATAAAAAAGAGGAAAAAAGCAAGGGCCAGTGATAGATATCCCAAGGCCTTGCTATGCCAACTGATACACAAACAACTACTACTTAGTCTTTTATTAGATCTGGTTTACAGTGGAATAGACTAGGTGTAAAAGCAGGAGAGGATTATAGTAATCTGCTGTTTGATAAACCCAAAGAGTCCAGCCATTGGGATAAAAACTTCCTCTGATAAAAACTGCTGGGAAAATTGGAAGTTAGTATAGAAGAAACTTAGATTAGACCAACACCTCACACCCTTTACCAAGATAAGATCCAAATGGTTACAGGACATAGACATAAAAAACAATACTATAAGCAAATTAGAAGATCAAGGAATAGTCTACCTGTCAGATCTATGGAAAGGGGAACAGTTTATAACTAAGGAAGAGTTGGAGAACATCACCAAAAACCAATTAGATGATTTCGATTACATTAAATTAAAAAGTTTTTACACAGATAAAACCAATGTAACCAAGATCAAAAGAAATGTAGTAAATTGGGAAACAATCTTTACAACTAATGATTCTGACAAAGGACTCATTTCTAAAATATACAGAGAACTGAGTCATATTTTTAAAACAAAAAGCCATTCCCCAATTGACAAATGGTCAAAGGATATGCAAAGGCAATTTACAGATGAGGAGATCAAAGTAATCTATAGCCATATGAAAAAATGCTCTAAATCATTAATTATTAGAGAAATGCAAATTAAAGCTTCTCTGAGGTACCACCTCACACCTCTCAGATTGGCCAGTATGACCAGGAAGGATAATGATCATTGTTGGAAGGGATGTGGGAAATCTGGGACACTATTACACTGTTGGTGGAGCTGTGAACTCATCCAACCCTTCTGGAGAGCTATTTGGAACTATGCCCAAAGGGCAGCAAAAATGTGCATACCCTTTGACCCAGCAATACCACTACTGGGTCTATACCCTGAAGAGATGAGGAAAAACGGTAAAAACATTACTTGTACAAAAATATTTATAGCAGCCCTGTTTGTAGTGGCAAAGAATTGGAAATCCAGTAAATGTCCTTCAATTGGGGAATGGCTTAGCAAACTGTGGTATATGTGTGTCATGGAACACTATTGTTCAATTAGAAACCAGGAGGGATGGGATTTCAGGGAAACCTGAAGGGATTTGCATGAACTGATGCTGAGCGAGATGAGCAGAACCAGAAAAACACTGTACACCCTAACAGCAACATGGGAGTGATGTTCAACCTTGAAGGACTTGCTCATTCCATCAGTGCAACAATCGGGAACAATTTTGGGCTGTCTGCAAAGGAGAGTAACATCTGTATCCAGATAAGGAGCTGTGGAGTTTGAACAAAGTACAAGGACTATTCCCTTTAATTTAGAAAAAATAAACAGATAGCTTATTGTCTGATCTTGTTACTTCCTAGACTTCTCTTCTCTTTAAGGATATGATTTCTCTCTCATCACACCCAATTTGGATCAAGGTACAACATGGAAACAAAGTAAAGACTGACACAGTGCTTTCTGGGGGGGGGGGGAGGGAAGCAAGATTGGGGAAAAAATGTAAAATTCAAATAATATCTTTAATAAAAATAAATTTAAATTAAAACTGCAAAAAAAAGATCTGGTTTACAATGAATAGAACATATACAAAAATGTAGAGGTACTCAGGAAGAGGGAGGATCAAAACATCAAATTACCTGAGCAGCAGCATAATGTGATATTTTTGAAAGTAGTTTAAAGAAGAAATTCAATTTATAACTTACTTTAAAAGCCAGGATTTTTTTTTTGAAAAGAAACTTTTGGCCCTGACAAATTTTTATCATGTTCAGATTCTGAAATCATCAATATATAAGTATTAGACAGCTATTACTTTCCAGGCCCTATGTTAATGCTACAGGGTTGCAAAATATAAAGAATGAACTGATCACCAGATCAAATACAGTGAACAAGGTTGTTATCAACATTAAAGGATACAGTCATCAGTTCTGTTCAAAAACAAAGTCTAAAAACCAACAACTGCTATCAGTTACAATCATACGACATGAATTTCCTTAATTATCTTTGGAGAATGTATACTGTGAGAGTTTGTGTGACTTAAGAAAATGTATCAAAGATAATCTTTAAAAATTTCAAATGGACTTGGTCTATATGATCCTAAGTGAACTATAATCAAAGCACTGTTAACTAACCTATGGCCTATTTCACTGTTTGTAAACTATGTCTATAGAGCTTTCTATGAGAGACCTAAGTTCTAATACTGTTTCCCAAAATTAACTGTGCCACTGGACCTATCACTATCCATGTAAGAATACACACATACACACATATACATACACATCATATGATATATATTCTGAGTAGCAATTTTTGTGTCACTCAAGATTTTCTTCTATATTTATATTTAATGGATAAATTTATATTTATCTCAAGAATCTATAAGGGAAAATAGCTTTATTATAGCTATATCCTCTTTTTTAGAATTTATTTTGGCCTTTATATTATCCAAGTTGAAAGGATTTAGAAATAATATAGAATTGAGGATGTTCACATTTGATTATTTCATAAAATACTATACACTTATAGTCAAGACATAAATTGCACTTTTAATTCTTAACATTCCATTATTTTTAATCACAAAAGTTGGGCACATATTACATTCTCTCTCTGAAGTAATACAATCTTGTTATACCATCTGATACCTAAATTATTTACTGGCCATTGAACTGGCACTATTCCATACTAAGACTTACTCCAACTAATAGCATCCTGGGAACTGAATTCCACTCTGGAACTCCCTCCTTAGCATAAGCATTAAATTTTACTCCATATTGGAATTTCATAATTGAGCACTGGCAAATGTCACTTTTATAGAAAGGCAAACAAAAGGATTTTTAAAAAAGCCACTGTTTTAAATATTCACAAAAAAAAAATTATGTGAACCTAAATCACTAAAAATTTTTAAGGTATCCTCACCCAGCAAATGAATAGTAATTAATAGGCATAAGCAATTCTAGATTCAGTCTTGTACTTGTAGCATACTTTATAGGTACAGACTATACAACTACCATAATATCATTATGCTAGTAAACCTTCAAAATCATTTTTCACTCCATCATTATTTAGCATTTAGATATTATGTGGCTTTATACTCTTAACATTACTCATTCAAGGAAGATGAGTGAGAACTATTATTTGTTTTTAACCAATGAGTAAACCTAGTAATGGGGTGGTTAAGTAACCTGTTCAGAGTTGTACTCAATGAGTCAATGGCAGAATTAGATTTGATTTTAAGGTTCCCATTTCTAGTTCTACAATTTGTGTCATGTTAACTTTTCTATAATGTTAACCAAGACTGATTTTTTTCCAAAAATTACTATGAGGTAAAGACAAAAGTTAGCTATGAAATATTTTTAAGTGCTCCTTAAAATCAACTACATTGCTTTGTCTTTATATAAAATTGGGAGTTGAAGGTAGTTTCTGAGAAGCTGAAAGAAAAATCACAGCAGAGAAGGCTAAAAAGTAAGAAAAAAAAGTATAAACTGCTTGAACTAAAAAGAGCTCCTATATAGAAAACAGAATATGTACTTCTGAAATTACAAATACCACAACCCTTTAGTTTTGTTTATCCAAAATTATAAAAGGAAAGTCTATTAGAATCACAGAATTTTAAGCTAAAAGGGGTTTTAAGGTTTACCTCATCCAGTCTTACTAAATATTGCTCCTAATTCAGAATACGGCAAATTGTTTGTTTGATTCTATCAAATGGGATTTAATCACAAAGTATTAAAACAATCTCACTCTGAGGCAGGTTTACCTATATAAAGGACCCATGGCATGAATTCAAAAGTCGGTGTTATTAAATGGCATAATTTTAGTATTTTGATAATGTGCCTGCCTTGGTGTAATTAACTAAATGAACAGGCATCCTTGATCAATATGTTGAAACTTCTGACAGAAAACTTTGATTATAAAATGCTACATAGGCACTAATTCTGTGACTTTAGACAAGTTGACTAACACAATATTTAGTTCTCAAATTAATGGTTTGTCTATTTCATGAATTTCTATATTGGAAAAAAACTTCTTAAAAGACAAAAATTACTCTTGGTATTAAAGAGACTATAAGCATAATTTAATATTTTATTGGACTTTATAAATACTATTTTAATATTCTAATTACCTTGAATAAGCACAATAATTGCATAAACAGGTGAATCTATATATTTAGAACAATAGTATCAACATAAAGGAAACATACTAAATTGCTGATTAATGGGCATTAGCTAATTGAATTATTTACCTATGACTTACATAATGGTCCAGTTCTAAGAGATAATTAAATCCTATTTCCTCAAACATGATTTAATAACCCTCAAATTAGGAAGCTAATGTGAGATTTCAGTCTACAAAACCCTTCAATTTCTTTCTGACAGGCAATACACAAGAGATATGTTCAAGGAGTAGGAAATACAAAGTAATGTGAAAAAGAAATACAAGTATAGAAAATATTTTTGTTATTATAATATGCCTATTTTTCCAAAGATGTGTAGTACTTTTATTATCTAATTGTTTCTCAATATAAATATATCTATAAATGAAACTAATTTTTAGAAATATGATTAAACAAGAAAAAAGCATCTAACTTAAAGAGTTCAGCCTGTGCTAAAGACAAACAAAAATATATCTCAAGATGATTGAAAACTAGTTAAGAAGTTAGAATGCTTTTTACCAAAAAGCTACTGTTAATTAATATGCTTCTATTGTCCAATAAAAGGGATACCATATATTAAAATGTTTGAAAGATGTTTAAAGCAAACAATCCCAACACTCCAGGAAATTGGTCATGGCAGCTAATTAAAAAAAATTGAAAAATATCAAAAGGGATCATAAAAGTTTAAAAGAACTAAAAGATCAAATGATGATTAAGTACTCAAACCTCCATCACTTAATAAAACCTAATGAATATGGAACACCTACAAAAAATGACCAAAGGATTCAGTAAGTTTAGACTATTCACTAATATTCTTTAATATTTTTGTAATAAATGTACATCAATACAATATCTAATATATACCAGATTCAATTTTTATTCTTTTTCAAATCTTTTTTTCTCTTGTGCCTGACACATTGCTATATGTTTTATATATATATATATATATGTATATATATATATATATTATATTTTCAAAAATTATACACTGAATGAATGAGTGTAAATGTGTGAATACCTTCATAAACGGGAAAAATTTTCTGAGAAAAATCAACAAATTGGCTAACAAATTGTACTACAGAGAAAAAAGGATTGGAGCAGCTAGGTAGCACAGTGGATAGAGCACCAGTCCTGGAAGAAGGAGGACCAGAGTTCAAATCCGGGCAGAAACTTAATAATTGCCTAGCTGTGTGACCTTGGGCAAGTCACTTAACTCCACTGCCTTAAATAAAGAAAAAAGAAAAATTAGAAAAAGGATCACATGATCAGATAAACTATTTTCCATTCTCAGGAGGTCACAAGACAAGGCTCAACTATTTTCCATTCTCAGGAGGTCACAAGACAAGGCTCATTTCCAACTAGTAAAGGGAGGTGGGGATGGGAAGAGGTGGAGAAGGTTCCAAACATAGGCCTAAGAAATCTGGGATCTGGGTGTAGCCTGCAGAAGACCTGGAAGAGTCATTTAACCTGTAGAGGTTCAAGATTCTCAACTGTCAGTCCTACTTTTTCTATTACAAAACAATGTTTAGGGGCAGCTAGGTAGTGCAGTGGATAGAGCCCGGGCCCTGGAGTCAGGAGTACCTGAGTTCAAATCTGGCCTCAGATACTCATACCTAGCTGTGTGGCCTTGGGCAAGCCACTTAACTCCATTTGCCTTGCAAAAAAACCTAAAGAGAAAAAAAAAAAAAAAAACGATGTTTAAGGGCAGCTAGATGATGCAGTGGATAGAGCCCCCACCCTGAAGTCAGGAGGACCTGAGTCCAAATCCGGCCTCAGGCATTTAATAATTACCTAGCTGTGTGACCTTGGACAAATCACTTAACCTTGCAAAAAAAAATCTAAAAAGCAAAAACAAAAACAAAAAAACAATGTGAGGATCAAATAAGACCCTAACACTGTACAGTTCTATGACTGCTGCAGCTCCCTCCACCCACAGACAACTCATCTAATGATTATTATTATAATATCTATTACAATAACTTATAATATTACATAATAATAAGAAATGGTCAAGTTAAATGACTTGCTTAGGGGAAACATAATTTAGAGTTACTAAATTTCAGAGTTGGAATTTGAATGCTGGTTTTCCTAACTTTAAGTCTACCTTTCTATCTACTACTATCAGGTTGCCTCTATTAGAAAAAATAATGTAAAATATAAAAAAATTGAAAAATATAAAGTTAATCTGGAAAGCATTATAAAATGTTAATCTACTATAATGTTTATTTGATTCTGCAACTATATTTTATTTATATTTTAATTGTTTACATCTTTTTTGATATCATAAATGCCAATTTAGCATTTAATATAGTCTGCTAAAGTAAAGGACTCTACTCTGTACCAGACTGTCCAATCCAATAATGTTCCTCTTTCTGTAAAATATATGTGTAAACAGGTAGCATTTATACAATGTTTTAATATTTGGAGGTAACATTACATTATAAATGTTACCTCATTTTATCCTCACAACTCTGGGAGGTAGATGCTATTGTTTATTCCCATTTGACAGATGAGGAAACTGAGGCAGACAGAAGATAAGTGACTTGCCTAGGGACACCCTGTGTCTGAGTGTCTGAGGCAGAATCTGAACAGGGGTCTTCCTGACCTGTCCACCTCCCTGTACCACCTAGCAGTCTGAAAGAAGAAATTAAAATAGCATGAGGAAAACTATTGAGAAAACAAACTTATTGTGTATAATAGATAAGGGCGAATTCATGAATTATTAACTTGAAGTTACAAGTAAAGACAACTTAAAAGACTGCATCAAGAATACAGAAAAGTTATTAGTAAAAAAAAAATCAAGAAACTAAAAAAACTAGAAAGTGGTGTCATGTTTTGTTAACTCTTGTATCTCCTCTTTTGAATGCAAAGGAGTAATGGGAATTAAGTCTTGAAATGACCCAGAGCATGACTGCCAAAGTTTACTATTATTAAAAAGAAATGTGTGACCTGAATCTAGCCACTCCACCTCACAAACATGGCACCTCCTTGCTCTGCCTTTTGATGCAGGCAAGAGCCCTCTATGTTCCTGACAGGAGCCACATTCATAAGGGGAGCAGCTGACTTTAAAATATGCTGACCTTGAGCAATCAACGCCCTTAGGAGCACGCACTTCTGGCTTCTTTCACTGTAACAGTGAGACAGCCTCGCCATCTATAGTAGTCAACAGTCTCTGGCCACCCCCTTCCCCCCTGACTATTTTAAGATATTCCCCCATTACATTTCTGTGATGCACAGTTCAAAGTGATAGAATAACATCTGTGGCTATTCCTAAGTGCATGTTGTTTACAGGGGGGATTGTAAGCTCACATTTGTGCTCAGTGCTTCTCTTTCCTCAAGGTTTACTTGTTAAGGTTAGTCTCTGAAGCTCAACTGCCATTTCCTGTTTACACTATTTTTTAAAGATCAAGGTGTTAACATACAACAAGGGAGTTAAGTTTTCATTTAGGCTCCATGTGAACTATTGTAACACACCGTCAGAAGAGGTAATAGGGGTTAACTCCTAATGTTTGAGTTCTAAACATCATCTTTACATTTTGTAAAATAAATTCCTAGACAAATGATGTTTTTCATATCACAATTTCTAGAAATCAGTTGATGGTATTACATATAACTTATTTTCCCTCATAATTCTCCTTAACAACAACAAATGATGCCTGGAAAGTTTAGGTCTAATTATATTGGGAAAAAGACAAATTTCCTTTTTTCTTGACTATTTATATACTTATATGACAATTACACCCTTTTATTCAAGAAAGATTTTGTTCTTTAAAAAGATCATCTAATTATCAAGATCCTAAAGACCCAAGAAAATTATGACCAATTCCGTGTGTGTGTGTGTGTGTGTGTGTGTGTGTGTTTTACATTGAATGTATTTAAATCGTATTATGTACAATTTAACATTGATATCTTAAATTTATTAAACTGTTTAACATTTACTCCATGGATAAAATGTAAACTCCAGATAAGACTACCTTAAGGATATGGACTACCAGTGCTATGCTAATAATATACTACTGAAAAATATTACATGTTTTGTTCACTCAATAAATATCAGATGGCAAAATTTATTTATAGCCCATTTCTTCTCAAAGGCAGGTAATACAACATTTCCAAGTTTAAAAAAAATCCAGATACTAAAAGGTCCTTAAATGTGTACTACTGACAATTCAAGACCCAATTATAGTACTGTTATGTAAATAACAAGTGAACTAAATATAGGAATAAGGAAATTGGAGTTACATATGAAATTAAAAGAGCCTAATAAAATCTCAAGATAAACACTATGTAAAAAAATATTATTCTAATTTATGTTGAGGCATGGGAGATATATTTATCTATATCATGCCCCCTACCCTAAAAAATTCTCAAAGTCTGAGAATCTCGTGATTCATGTTGATTTACCTGAAATATAAATATTAAGGAGAAAATTTATGTTCCTTTCAATTAATTTAACCAAACTGAGAATCACTATTCCTAAGCAAAAGATCTCCTTTAGATAAATGACTTAACTTACACATGCTCAAAGCATGGATCAAGTGTTATATTTTCATTAAGAGTTAATAACATCTGTTAAAACGTCCCCAGGTTTGGCTCTATCCATTCCATCAGTAAAACATCTATATATGATTATTGACTTACTCTTGTGGGAATCAAACTAAGAACTTCAACTTCACATTCTAATCACTAATAAAAATCATTTATATATATATATATATATATATATAAAACAAAATCATGTTTAATGTTAGTCAAAAACTGCATATAATAAGAATAGATGTTCTTTAAAAGACAGGAAAGAATATATTTGTTCATATAGTAAACAGATTTTTTTGGTGATTTATTATTAAGCCCTCAAGAAAATGTGAAATAATCATTTATTGTCAAACATTAATCAATCAAATAAGTATTTATGAAGAACCATCCTAGGTGCTAAGGAATAAAAAAAAAAAAAGATGAACATAAAAACAGTCTCTGCATTCTCCCATAAAAAGAAGTGATGGGCACTCAATTTGGATCAATGTACAACATGGAAACAATGTAAAGACTGATGAATTGCTTTCTGTGGGGGGGGTAAGATTGGGGAGGAAATGGTAAAACTCAAAATAAATAAAATATTTAATTAAAAATTATAAGTAGAAACTACTGTTGTGTATAATTGGAAAACATAAAATATTTATATAATTTTTAAGAAAAAGAAAAAAAAAAGAATTGATGGGAGCAGCTAGGTGGAGCACTGGCCCTAGAGTCAGGAGAACCTAAGACACTTAACAATTACCTAGTTGTATGACCTTGGGCATTTAAGTCATTTAACCCCATTGTCTTAAATAAATAAAACTTTTTTAAAAAATAAAAGAATTGGTAGGTGATGGTTGAAGGACCAGGAGGGGTATCCAAAAGAAAGAGGTGCTCCTCATGTGAAAATTTTGAAAATGAGGGGGTGCAGAGCACCAGAGCACTCTCAGGACAGAACCCAGTAGTTTTTGAGCCCAAGCAAAGCAATTAACCAGCAAGCACCTCAGCTCTGAAGTAAGGATGGTCATCCTTGTAATGCTTATTTCACAGATGTTGTGAAGAAATAGTAGTTTGTTCTTACTAAAGGACTATTGTCTAATGTGAGTTAATATTATTGTAAACTTTGACACCATTAACCAGAAGCTTAAATCCTAACTATCCATTTTTTAGAAAGAAGTCTTTGTGCAAGAAGGATCCTAGAAGATAGTGTGTATTATGCTTTTAAGAGTATTAAGAAATCATTAGCTATGTCTGTGAATACATATCTTGATGTCTATACATGTTTTGGGAATACTATTCCAACCCTAGAAACATGACCACTTCTCAAAACACAAACATTCCTTTGGTTATCAAAAATAGTTCTCACCTACCTGTAGTACCGAGACTGTAAATATGTAGAACAAACAGTCTTTGATACATGGCTAGCAGATCCAAAGTCTATAACTTTAACCCTATATGGCTGCCGGACAGGATCTACCAACATGATATTCTCTGGTTTGAGGTCAGCATGAATTAAACCAAGGCTTTTCAGTTTTTTCAGTGCAGTGGTTACTTGTTGAAGAATAGGTCTTATTACTTTAAGTGGCAGCGGACTGAATTTATTTTGCTTCAGAAAATCATATAAGTTCTGTTCCAACATTTCAAAGACCAAACAAGTGTGGTTTCGGTGTTGAAAGCATTCATAAGCTCGTACAAAATTAAATTCATCAGCATTTTCAGTACTGAGTCTTGATAATATGCTCACTTCTATTTGTCCTTGGCGTGCATAAGAAGGGTGATTCTTCAGAATTTTGATTGCCACAATCTCACTTGTCCCTCTTTTCCAGCATTTGACTACCTGGCCAAAAGTCCCTCTCCCAAGAAAATCAAGGACTTCATATGTATTTTTCAGTGAACACAAAACTTCATGCTGTACTAACTGATAATCTCCTTCTCCACTGGTACAATTCTGCTTTGATGCTGCTGTAGTTGTAACAACTGTCACTGGATTTCCCATGTTGGTTTGCAACATCGCAGGCAATATAGAGAGTTCATCAACAATCTGCATTGCGCTACTTTGATTCTCCAGTTCTTTACTCTTACGCTTCAATCCCCATCGCTGGGCACTTTCCTGGGTCCCAGATGGAGGTGCCTCAATGTGAGAGGGCTGTGCCCGCACAGTTATAACCTTGGTAGCACCTGCAGTATTTTTAAAAGCAGAAGTTGTCTGCAACAAAAAATTATGTCCTTGTGATCTGTTCAATGGTATCTTTGTCTGAAAAGTACTCTCCTTAATAGAAGGATGAGAAACTCCAAAGTTTCTACCATTCACAAAAGTCTGGGGATAGGTTTTCTCGTGGTATACACAACTGCTTGGCTCTACTTTGAGTTTTTTCACACTACAAAAGGCACTTGACTGAGTTTGATAAAAATATGGAGGGTAGACCAAGACTTGTGAGGCCATACCTATGAAGGAAAAGGAGAAAAATAAGAGATAATTAACTTAAAATTCATTTTACAATGCCAATGTAAACAATTATTGTTAATTCCTTTAAAATGCACAAAGTAGATATACTTATAGTATATCTAAATATTTCTATCTATTAAAATTTCAGAATATCAAGTTTCATCTACATTCATTGTACTGAGCAAAATGTCTCCAAAGGAGGGGCAGATGTCCTGAACATTGTTTAGAGTTGTCCTGTATGTCTTTAAACTATTTAAAAAGTCCACCAAATTGAAGCTTTATTTTTTTACCCAACAAATTAGAGAGGAAGGGGTAGTATAACCAGATCTACAATATCATCAGTACAAGAAGCTTCTAATAAGGACCTTTTTCTAACAATAAGGACCTTTTCTTACTATACCAAATAACTTTTTCCCCTTTTCTCACCTATGATTTACTTCTTGAGTCCTTCCATACTTATTTTATTTCCCATGAAGTTCTAAAAATTCCTTAAATATTTATCAAATATTCATAAGAAATGCATATATGTGCAAATAATTATAAATTCTAAGGTCCAAAGTCTGATAATTGGAAGATGATTTATTAAAGTATTTAACTCTAATATTTGATCATGGGTAGAAAGACTGGCCCTAATGTTCTTTATTAGCATTGATATCCCGCTACTCAACAATCTAGATTCTATGCATAATAAAATCACAGTATAATACCCCGTCCATCCAAATGTTCAATATAAGAATAATATAAAACATCAAGTTTACATGAACTTTTAGAATATAGAGTTATAGAGTTCAGTTATACCTGCAACATAAGTACTGAGAATGTCAGAAGATGATGAATAAAGTCAAGTTTAAACAGTCAAGAGAATCCTGCTTTGGTCACTGTTTCATTTTGTCTACTCAAAAAATGAAAACAAAGTCTAATTATTTCTAATAGGGAAATTCTTTATCCCAAATAGTCAAATAGAAGAAAAGGAGATACATAAACCAGATATAGTCTTAGAACTCAAAACAATATGCCAATAAATCAGGAAATACACACACACACACACACACACACACACACATATAAACATATAAAAAAATAAACTGGTAGAATCCTTATTCAAGACTAACTTTTTACCAGTACTAAGGAATAATTCTGACATACAAACAGAAGAATACCCTCAACCCACACCCCACTTTACTTTATAAATCCTCTGTTCATCTGGTATAACTTGAATACAAAATCAGTCAACAGATAACTTCCATTAAATTATATAAATCAATACCAAAAAAATTGATGTGAAATAATAGTCAAAATTATCTAATTCTCAAATAACATCCTAAAATGACTTGAAAAGAGCTCTATCTTATCTCTTTTTTTAATTCCCAGAAGCTTGAGGAGCAGTATTTATCTTATTTGAAGTCCTAATACTAATATGAAGATGAAAGAGATATATTTTGGTTTCTCCTAGGCTTTGGAATATCAGGAACATATACTAGTCATTTAAAAAATAGTTTTTAAATTCCAATTAAGTTCAAGATACCACCTGTACTATGGCAGGTGCTCAGACAGAAAGGTGAAAAACAGTAGTGCAATCCCTGTTCTCAACTAGTTTATAATCTAAGAAGGAGCTATCATGTACATACTATAAGGTAGGATAGAAGGACAAATGAAGTCAAGTCAAATAGCTTCAAGAAATATTTAGACTGAAAAATAAAAAAACACTTTCAGCTAAAATCCAGAAAGAGTTGGGACTTGAGAGGAGACCTAAAAAAAAAAGCATAGACAGGAATATGGTAAGAGTGCACTAGCAACAAGGAAACTGTCTGATACAAGCCAGAGAAGCCAGAGATGCAAGAGATAGCAGGACCTGAAACAATCTGTACAAGTTGTATTCTGGAACACAGAAGTACATAATGACCAAGTGAATGAAGGCTGAAAAACATTTTAGCATTAGATTATGGAGGGTCTTATATTCTGGGCTAAAAAAAAATTTTATTCCACAGACAACAAAACACAAATTCTTGATTAGAAGTACAGTCAAGCCCCCCACATTATGGAAAGTACTATGGTTATATAAAGGATGATTGATGAGGGGAGAGGCTAGAAGACTTGTAAGGACATTTATAATAATCTAGGTCAATTCTTCCTTTTTTAATTATACATCCAAATGCCAAAAATTTTGAGCATACATTCCCCCCAATATACACATTTATTTGCTTAGGTATTATATTTGCTATCCTAGTAATTAGGAACAATCTAAAATCTAAGCCAAAAAAAAGGATGAAATAAAGATAAAATACTTGATTCTGTAGTCAATAGGAAGCCAAAGAGATTTATTAAGTAGTGAGATGACATGATCAGATCTTCACTTTAGGAAATCAGTTGAGCAACCATATGGAGAATGAATGGGAGAGGGGCAGCTAGATGGCTAAATGGATAGAGCACTGACCAGAGCACTGGCCCTGGAGTCAGGAGGACCTGAGTTCAAATGTGACTCAGATTTGTGTGTGATTTTGGGCAAGTCACATAACCCCATTGCCTTGCAAAAAAAACAGGAGGGAGGGAGGGAGGAAATGAAATGAAAGGAAGCTCAATTAACCAGGAGGCTATTACAATAGTTAAGGCAAGATGAGAACCTGCTATATGAAGAGTAGAAGATGATTCAAGAGATACTATAAAGAAAGAAATTTTAAGTATGGCAATAACTATGTAAGAAGAACCAAGGAGTTTACCCAGAAGAAGAAAGAGAAGGTAAAAGGTAGTGGGAACAGATAAGGGTGGCTATCTGTTGAGGATGGGATGGAACCTGCCTTCCCATTTTCCAATTGATTAATCACATACACTCATTTGGATCAGGTCCCAAAACCCCCTCAAGTGATATCCCTGACTTCCCAAGGAGCCCCAATCCTGACTTTGGAGACCACCCATTTATAATAAAGCTTCCTGTAACTCAATAAGAAGTTTTCTTACTTCATTTTACTATAAAGCTGATGAAAAATGCTTTGATAAACATAATCATTTGTAAAAATAAGAATGACTCTTTCCCACCATAGTTTTGTTATCTACATAAGAATATCAGACACTTCAATGTAAAAGAGAAGCAATCCTGGGGACTCTGAAGATGACAGGTTCTACTTAGCAAGCTTATATGTCAATAGCCAATGTCAGTTTTCTGAAGGAAAGTTTAGCTAGACTGAGTACTCACTAATGATGAATTCTTTGGGGCAAACATGAAACAAAAAAACAATTATACAATAGCCCCATTCTACTTCTACAGGAATTGAGGAGGACTAACATAAAAGGAGGCAGCAGGTGCTTTGAAACAAATTCAGTTTTTAGAGTCAATAAACAATTCAAAGATTTGTTTCCTTAACAACAAATGGGATTAACAAGTTACTAGAAGAAACAAACTAAGCATAGTACATTGATATTTTCACTTTAAATAAAACCAGCAGATATTAAGCTGCAGCAAAACAGAAAGGATAGCTCACAGTTTTTCCTTAAAGCAAATAAAGGTGAAGTTTTATCACTCACACAAAGGCAACAAGTATCATTTCATGGAACACGCGGTCATATTTCTTTTAGGGTTAAAGATGAGCAAGGCAAAAAAGAACATTCAGCCTTGTAGCTACATTAAGCTGAAGTTTAAATGGTAAAATTAGTTGCCAAGGAGAAATTTTATAAAGCACCTAACAATATCCTCCAAATCAAGTAAATAAATACATGAATATTCAGTAACTTCAATGTTAAGGTAAGCATGGAGAAAAAGAGAACAAGAAATGCTGTTCATGAGTAGAAAACAAAAAAGATTAAAGATTTGTTAATGGAAGCTTCATACTTATGTAGTATACACACTTTTTTTCCAGGACATAAGGAAGGAAGGTGCTGACATGGTGAAAAATGAACATAAAGTGGTTCTAGGAAAATAAACTTAGTTTTAAACTTTGGATTATTTAAAGTATTCAATAGCAGAACATTCTATTACATGGGTTTTTGTTCTTGAGTTCTTAATAAACGGAAGGAGGGAAGGAGGTGAATTGAAAATGAAAAATAAACCTGAATGGGAAAAATACATTCTATTCTACTTTCTTTTTGACTAATTTTGAATAAATGAATTTAAATGTTTAAAATCGTAAATTTTTTGTCACCATCTCCAACTTTCTATCAAGAATTTTTTTGTCCACACAAATACCCTATCTTAGTCTTGCTTGCATTCTGTATTTTCAGTTCTGCTTTTTTTTGTTCCACTTTGCATTTTTTCATATAAGTCCATATTTCCTTACATTCTATCCTATTAATGTTAGGGTAGATGTTAGGGTATTTAAATACAAGAAAATATCATGATTTATTTAAATTTCACCTTATTACTAGATATTTAAGTTGCTTCCAGCTTTTTTGAATAATAGTACTGGGAAGAAAAGGTCAGTCTTCTGTTTTAGTTTCTTTCAAGCTAGGTGACTGCAAACAAGTTAACACTTGGGCTCAGGATTTCCAGGAAATTATTTAAGACTAAAAAATTACATTTTAGTGCCAATCTGTAGCATTGCAGGAATTACCTCAAAAATCTTAAATGGATCTATGTTCTTTTCAATTTGGTCTCTCTCAACAATGCAAATTAAAATCCAACTATGCCTGCCCACTTATATGATTCTAATCCATATGTTGCTATAAGTTTCATGTGGGGGTGGAAGATCTTCATATTCTCCTCTGATTTCTACATTGTACAAGCAGAACACTCTGGCTGTCCACTTATCCCTTACGCTGGCCCTAAAATCGGATCATCTTTTCCTTTCTTAATAATCCTGGATATCATAGTCCTGTTCTTTAAAGTTCCTTAAGTTCAGAAAAATTTCCTATACTAATGAAACCACAAAATAAAACCAAAACACAGTCAAGTATTTTACAATTACACATAATCTCCAACAAATAGTTTTGTGTATAATATTTTTATTTGTTAATACTTTCTGAATTTATCACCAACAATGGAATCAGTGGGACAAAGAGAATGATTTTCATAATTTTTATTATGTAATGCTCAGATTCCTTTTCAAAATTTCAAGAGTTCACCATAAATGAATACCTGTTTTTTCACAAATACCGAGATTATATTTCACTGACGTTTTTTTTTAGGGTGTTTTTTTTTTGCAAGGCAAATGGGGTCAAGTGGCTTGCCCAAGGCCATACAGCTAAGTAATTATTACGTGTCTGAGACCAGATTTGAACCCAGGTACTCCTGACTCCAAGGCTGGTGTTTTGTCCACTACCGCCACCTAGCCGCCCCTTCACTGATGTTAATTAGGCTACTTCAATACCATTTGAATTTGTATATCTAGTCATTATTTTTTCAATTATCAAGTATTTATTTTCTTTCCCTCGCATGAGATTTAAATAGTATAGTCAACCCAAACAACAAATTCCCCGCATTTAGCTATATCCAAAAATGCCTGTTCTACAAGTTAGTCCATTATTTCTGTGTTCTGAAGTAGGCGGTACATTTTATCACTTGTCCTCAACCATGGATCAAAGCTCTTAAATCTGAGGCGGTCAGGTGGCACAGTGGATAGGACACCGAGTTCAAATATGACCTCAGACATATTATCATTACCTAGCTGTGTGACCTTGAGCAAGTCACTTAATCCTACTGCCTTGCCAAAAAATAAAAACAAAACAAAACAAAAAGCTCTTAAATCTTTCAGAATTGTTAGTTTTCAGGATACTGATTTTATAATCATAAATATTCTCTTGGTTCTACTCATTTCACACTGCAACAGTTCCTTCAAGTCTAAGTTTCTTTGACACCATCTCTCGGGGTGGAGCCAAGATGGCAGTGTGAAGGCAGCATTTCCACAGAACTCCTCCCCCCCCCAAAAACATCAAAAGCCAGAAAAAATTATGACTCTAGACAAAATTTAGCTGAACAGAACCCACAGAAAGACTGCGAGATACATTTTCCCAGTCCAAGATAACTTAGAGGTTCCTCGGAAAAGGTGTGTCTCACACAGACAGGGGTTGGAAAAAAGCCACAGCCACAGCCACAGCACAGTGCAGTGCAGCCCAGAGATCACTGGGAACAACTTGAAGGGACGGTAAGAGAACTCTACTCCACCAGAATGAGTGTGGAGTGAGGAGCACCAGCCACAGACTCTGCAGCGAGAATCTGAAGAAAGCATCCTGCACCCCCACAGACATTAAGGGGTCAGGGAAGTCTGCAGAGATTTCTCTGCTCTCCTTCGGGGTAGGACTCTGCTGTTTGCCTACACTCAGATCCAGCTTGCAGTTTGGGCTTCCATATTAAGCAGCCAGGCTGGATGCCTCCTTATAGCCCCAGGGCAGAGGGAAGTACAGGGGTCATCTACATTTCAAAGTCCAGGCAAGAGAGCATAAGACATTGTAGGAATAAAGGTCCCAGTGGGGTGTCCCCCCAAAAAAAAAACCCAAAGCCTTGGAAGTGCTGTCTTGGGCTGAGGAAATGAGAAAACAACAGGAAAAGAAGACTCTGACCATAGGAAATTACTTTAGTCCCATGGAAGATCAAAACACATACTCAGATGATGACAAAATCAAAGCTTCCGCATCCAAAAATCTCCAAGAGAAATAGAAAATGGGTTCAGACTATGGATGAGCTCAAAAAAGACTTTGAAAAGCAATTAAGGGATAGGGGTGGCTAGGTGGCACAGTGGATAGAGCACCGGCCCTAGAGTCAGGAGTACCTGAGTTCAAATCCAACCTCAGACAATTAATAATTACCTAGCTTTGTGGCCATGGGCAAGCCATTTAACCCCATTTGCCTTGCAAAAAAGAAAAGCAATTAAGGGAGATGGAAGAATAATTGGGAAGAGAAATGAGAGTGATGCAGAAAAATAATGAAAACTAAATCAACAGCTTGGTGAAAGACATACAAAAAATACTGAGGAAAATATATGTTGGGGCAGCTAGGTAGCATAGTAGATAAAGCACCAGCCCTGGAGTCAGGAGTACCTGGGTTCAAATCCAGTCTCAGAAACTTAATAATTACCTAGCTGTGTGGCCTTGGGCAAGCCACTTAACCCCATTTACCTTGCAAAAATCTAAATAAAATAAAATAATATGTTAAAAAAACTAGTTCAGGCTTAATGGAAAAAAGTAAAACAAAAGGCAAATGAGGAGATAAATGCCTTAAAAAGCACAATTGGCCAGCTGGAAAAGGAGATAAAAAAGGTCTCTGAAAAAAATAACTCCTTCAAATGCAGAATGGAACTAAAGGAAGCTGATGACTTTGCAAGAAATCAGGAAGAAATAAAAAAAAACCAAAAGTTAGAAGAAAATGTGAAATACCTTATTGGAAAAACAACCGACCTTGAAAACAGATGCTGAAGAAATAATTTAAAAATTATTGGACTATCTGAAAGTCATGATCAGAAGAAGAAATAGTACAGCAGAATTGCCCTGAGATCCTAGAAGCAGAAGGTAAAATAGAAATTGAGAGAATTCACCAATCTCCTCCTGAAAGAGATCCCAAAAGAAAAATTTCAAGGAATATTATAGCCAAGTTCCCAAACTCCCAAATCAAAGAGAAAATTCTAAAAGCTGCCAGAAACAAATAATTCAACTACCGAGGCTCCATAGTCAGGCTTACACAGGATCTGGCAGCATCTACATTAGGGGCTCATAGGGCTTGGAATATGATATTCCGGAAGGCAAAAGATCTTGGTTTACAACCGAGAATCAACTACCCAGCAAAACTGAACATCCTCTTTCAGGGAAAAAGATGGACTTTCAATGAAACAGGGAACTTTCAAATTTTCCTATTGAAACAACCAGAGCTGAACAGAAAGTTTGATCTCCAAGTACAGGACTCTGGTGAACTATAGAGGGAGTGAAAAGGAGGGCTAACTATGAGGAACTTAATGATATTGAACTGTTTGTATTCCTGCATGGGAAGAAAATATTAATAACTCATGTGAACTTTCTCATTTATAAGAACTGTTAGAAGGAATATATAAAGACAAGACAGGAAGAAGTAGAATATAATGGTATAATATAGTAAAAAGATGTAGTCAATGGGTGATAAAGGAAAATACTGGGAGGATGGGAAAGGAGATGAAGAAGCAGCTAAAAAATTTCACATTAAGAGTCAAGAAAAAGCTTTTTCACATCAGAAACGGCTCAGAGAAGAAATAACACACATACACTTAATAGGGTGAGGAAATCTATCTTACCCTAGAGAAAAATGAGAAGAAAGGGATGGGATAAGGGGGAATGGGGGTAGGAAAGGGGGGGAATAGGTGATAGAAGAGAGGGAAGATTGAGGGAGAGGGTACTCAGATCCAGCATACATTTTGGGCAGGGCCAGGATGAAAGGAGAAAGAGAATAAAATAAACAAGAGTGGGAAGGAATAGAGGAGAGGTACAGCTAGTAATAGCAACTGTGGGAAAAATATTGAAGCAACTACTCTGGTGGACTTATGATAAAGAAAGCAACTCACCCTAGATACAGAGGCATTGGAATCTGAATACAGACTGAAGTAATTTTTTTTCTCTCTATTCTTGAGGTTTCTCATCTTCTTGGGGGGGGGGGTGTCCTATGTTCACTCTTATGTTTATTCTTATAATACATTCAATTTACATTAATGTATAGCATGGAAACAATGAAAAGACTATAAGACAGCCTTCGGGGGGGAAGGGAGGGGGGAGGAAATTATAAAATTCAAAACCTTTCAAAGAATGATAGGTAGATATTACTATTATATGTGATTGGAAAACAAATAAAATGCTAAAAATGAAAAAAACCATCTCTCCATTACTAATAGCACAATATTATTCCATTACATTTATAAACTACATTTGTTCAGCCATTTCCAAATTGGTGGGCATTCCCATCAGTTCTTTTACCACTACAAAAAATGCTGCCACAAATATTTTTATACATAAGGGACCTTTTTCTCTTTCTTTGATCTTTTGTGGTACAATCTTGTACTAGTTTCACTAAGCAAAGATAACACAGAGTTTGGTAACTTTGGGAGTACAGTCCCAAACTGCTCTACAGAAAAGATGGACCAATTCAACATTAAGCATCAATGGCTCATCAAAGGCTTTTTGTTCAACAGCCTCTACAAAAATTTGTCATCTTTCCTTTTATTTAACTTTAACAATCTGGTGGTAGGTGTGAAGCAGAACTGCAGAGTGGTTTTAATTTGCATTTATCTAATCATTAGTGATTTGGAGAATTTTTTCATACTACATGAATAGCTTGGATTTCTTCCCTTGAGAATTGTCTATTCACATACTTTTAACTGTTTATCAACTGGTGAATGGCTCTTAATGTTATAAATTTTAATTACTTCCTTGTATATCTTAGAAATGGGACCTTTTTTTAGGTTTTTTTTTTTTTGCAAGGCAAACGGGGTTAAGTGGCTTGCCCAAGGCCACACAGCTAAGTAATTATTAAGTGTTTGAGACCAGATTTGAACCCAAGTACTCCTGACTCCAGAGCCGGTGCTTTATCCACTACACCACCTAACACCACCTAGCCACCCCCAAAAATGGAACCTTTCTGAAAGAAATTTGTTGCCAAGATTTTTTTCCATCTGAGCAAAAGTGTTCTCATTTTATAAAATCAAAACTTTTATTTTCTGTTTGGTCATGAACTCTTCTTCCCCATCCATAATTCTGAAAGTCTTCCTCGTTTTTCTTATTTGTTTATTATGTGATAGTTTATATTCAAGTCATATCAATTTAGAACCTACTGATATAACATATAAGAAATTGATCTAATCAAATTTCTGCCGGACTGTTATCCAATCGTCCCAGTTTTTGTCAAATAATGAGTCCTTACTTCAGTACTTGAAGTCTCTGGGTATATCACCATACTAAATTACAAAGTTTTTATCTTTAAATTGTATACACAATTTGTTCCACTGATTGACCTATATTTTTAATCCAGTATCAACTTGTTTTGATGATTACTGCTTTGTAGTATACAACCTGATGCTTAGTACTATGTTCTCTTCTTTGCACTCCCAATTTTTTTAATTTTTAATTACCTTGAGATTCTTGACTTTTTTGTTCCTCTAAGTTTACTATTTTTCTACTGTCATTTTTATGCTAGTCTCAACCTAAGCAAGAGCAATTAATTTCTCCAATTATTTAGGTCAATTTCTGAGAAAAGTTTTAGTTATATTCATATGGTTGTTATGTATATCCTATTATCTTGTATATCATGTAATTGTTTTAAATGAATATTCTTTTTTCTCCTGAGTTTTATTCATAAGACACAAAAATGTTCAAGATTTTTATACTGAATTTATATACTATACCTTTACTGGTTGTTTCAATTAATTTTTATTAATTTTCTAGAATCCTTTAAATATACTATCATATAAGAAAGTGAGAATTGTTTTTTGTCTGGGCCTATTTACCTAATTTCTTTGTCTGCTTTTAATTTTTACAGCTAATATTTCTTGGAGGGAAAGAAGGAAATAAGCATTTATTAGAGCTTACTAGGTGCTAAGTGCTGGGAATACAAAAAAACAAAAAACAAAAAAAGAGTCAGTATTTGCCCTCAAAAAAGGGAGAAGGGATCAGTTAGGTGGCACAGTGGATAGAGCACCAGCCCTGGAGTCAGAAGGACCTGAGTTCAAATTCGACCTCAAACACTTAATAATTGCCTGTGTGATCTTGGGCAAGTCACTTAACCCCACTGCCTTAAATAAAAAGAAGGAAGGAGGGAGAGAAATAAATGGGTTGGGGGTAGGGGGAGGCCCCTCAGCATGGTTCTGAAGTTCAGCAAGTCAGGAGCAAACCTGAAAAGAAGGCTGGCCAGCCTAGGAGCCAGGAGGAACTCACTAATGTGAGGAGAGGATGGGTTTCCTAGATCCTTCATTACAGTAAGACTACAAGGATGCCTTAGGAAGAGGCAGCACAGGCTGTGGAAGTTCCAGGAAGATAAAGCAGCACAAGCATGTCTTGGGTTAGGGCTACATTAAACAGCATTGGTGACAATAACCATCCCTACTTCTCCCCTGACCTTACTGGAAAGGATTATATCCCATTAAAATAATGTAGGATTTTATTTTTAGATTTGTACTATTTACTACCAAGGAAAAGATCTATATTCCTTTATTTTCTGGTGTTTTAAAAGAAAATAGCATCATATATTTGCCAAAATCTTTTCCTCTAATTTATAATCACACAACTTTTGCTATTTATTGCTTTCCTATTCAAACAACCCTCTACCTTCAAGGTGTAAATCCAATCTGGGCAAGCATAATCACTATGATATATTGCTGAAGTCATTTTGCTAATATTCTATTTAAAATGCTTTCATCAATGCTTATTATTAGTAATATTGACTGGTCTATAGAGAAAACCTATAGTCAATACAACTAATAAACTTACCCTGGTTTAGGTATCAATACCACATCTGTATCACAGAAGAAAAACTGGGAAGGATCTCTTCTTTCATTATTTTTTACCAACAATTTGGGTAATTAGAATTATACTTTGAATTTTTGATAGAATTCACTTGTGCAATCACCTTGTCCCAAGGATTTCTTTATTTGTATGTTCATTTATGGACTGGTTCAATTTCTTTTTCTGAATTGCTTCTATTCTTATTTGTTATTGTATTTATTAATGATTACTAATCATTTGTGTTTCTAAACGCTTACATGCTCTGACCACTTATCCACTATCCAAAGGGAGATACCTCTGTAAAGTTTTGAGTTCTTATATATTTTAGATATCAAGTTTTTAATCTGTCCCAAGAAAGGCAGAAGAGTACAATGAATAGAATTAGCTTCAGAATCAGGAAAATCTGGGTTGAATCCTGCTTAGACATACTGAGTGTGTTTCCTAGGCCTAAACTTGTGTCAGGTCTGGGGTAAGACTAAGTTGTAAAAACCTAAAAAAACAACAACAACAAAAAAAAAAAAACAAGGGCGGCTAGGTGACACAGGGGATAAAGCACCAGCCCGGGAGTCAGGGGTACCTGAGTTCAAATCCAACCTCAGACACTTAATAATTACCTAGCTATGTGGCCTTGGGCAAGCCACTTAATCCCATTTGCCTTGCAAAAACCTAAAAAAAAACTATATATATATATATATATATAGATAGATAGATAGATAGATAGACAGACAGACAGACAGACAGTCTTGGGTAAGAGGCAATTTACAGATGAAATCAAAGCAATCTTTATTGATTAGAAAAATGCAAATTAGAGCATCTCTGAAGTACCACCCTACACCTCTCAGACTAGCCAATATGACCAGAAAGGACAATGATCAATGTTGGAAGGGCTGTAGGAAACTGACACACTGTTGGCAGAGCTGTGAACTCATCCAGCCTTTCAGGAGAACAATTTAGAATTACACCCAAAGGGCAATAAAAATGTGCCATTTGATCCAGCAATACCACTACTGCATCTATACCCTGAAGAGATCATGAAAAAGGATAAAAACATCACTTATATTAAAATATTCATAGCAGCCCTGTTTGTGGTGGCAAAGAATTGGAAACTGAGTGAATGTCCATCATGGAACACTATTGTTCTATTAGAAACCAGGAGGGATGGGAATTCAGAGAAGCCTAGAAGGATTTGCATGAACTGATGCTGAGCGAGATAAGCAGAACCAGAAGAACATTGTACACCATAAACAGCAACATGGGGTTGATGATCAATCTTAATGAACTTGCTCATTTCATCAGTGCAACAATCAGGGACAATTTTAAGGTATCTGAGATGGAGAATATCATCTGTATCCAAAGAAAGAATTGTGGGGTTTAAACAAAGACCAAAGACTATTACCTTTAATTTTTTAAAAAAGAACTTATCTTACTATGTAATTTTGCTACTCTTCTAGTTTATTTTTTCCTTAAGGATATGATTCCTCTCTCAACACATTCAATTTTGATCAATGCATAGCATGGAAACAATTTAAAGACTATGGGCGGCTAGGTGGCGTAGTGGATAAAGCACCGGCCTTGGAATCAGGAGCACCTGGGTTCAAATCAGTCTCAGACACTTAATAATTACCTAGCTGTGTGGCCTTGGGCAAGCCACCTAACCCCATTTGCCTTGCAAAAACCTTAAAAAAAAAAAAAAAAGACTATCAGACTGCCTTCTGTAGGGGGTAGGGGAAGGAAGCAAGATAAGGGGGGGAAATTGTAAAATTCAGAAAAGAAAAGAAAAGAAATAGTCTTGCATAACTGGTTTAAAGCTTATTTAATGATTAATTATATTACTGCTATAGTCTATTACCCAAAATTCATTTTGCATTTCTACACTTGCATTCATTAAGGAAACTGGTTTTAAAATCAAAAATGCATTTGCCTAATATAAGCAACTTGTGATTTTTTCTCTGGAATTATGAGAAAGTTAAATAATTCAGAAACTATTCATTCTTGCACTATTTAAAAGAATTAACCTGATCAGTATTTGTGGTTTGTTAGGAAAGTGGGGCTCAGAGCGGAAGAGAAATTCTTTGATTACACCTCTTAATTCCTCCTCTCAGAACAGCCAATTTAAATTCTACTTAAATTGACTGCATTTGAATTTATATATTTGTCAAGAATCATCTATTAACCTTTCATTTCTCTAATCTGTTAAGAATTTAGCAGTGCAAAATATTGCCTAATAGAATTCTTTATTTTATTGTGATAAGACCCCTCCTTTTCATGACCACAGAAACAGCCCCTAGCCAACCCAAAGGTGGAAATTTCATCTCAACTTCAAGAGTCAGTAAAGTGAGGAGGCAACTTAAACACTAGTTAGAAGACAAAATATAAATATAAGGAAATGAATAACAACATAGCCTGGAGAACACAAAGTGCCAAAGGAATGAGATAGAAGTGAGAGCTCACTTATTTAAAATAGGATAAGAGTTATATTCCTTTCATCAGAACAAGCTTATTCCTGGAATGACAGGGGGACAGTCAGTGCAAATGCACTATCAGAGATGGAAAATTCTGTGGGGAAAAAAAACAAGAAGAATTTTGCTGAACCTTAAAGTGTATGGATGGAGGAGAGCAAGGGACAAGAAGAATAGAATGGTAGAGACACAAAATCTATCAATGTCCAGCTAAACAAATTATGGTTCACTGATGGATTATATTATTATTGAGTTGTCAATAAGTATGATCAATACAGAGAAGCATAGAAAGACTTACACAAAATGATACAGAATAGTCAAAAAGACAATATACACCAACACAAAGTAAATTGAAAGAATAACAAAACAACTGAAAGTAAATATTACAAAATAACAAAGAACAAGTCAGATAAGAAAAGATTTCTTCCTCCACTCCTCTGCAGAAATGGGAGGGCCACAGATGTGCAAAACTACGTATGTTTTCCTATTTTTTTCTTTATTGATCAGTTTTTGTTGGTTAGGCTTTTTTTCTGTAAAAAAAACTCATTATGTGGAGTTTCATAGAAGGAGGTAGCAGGAAGAAGACAGATGGGGGGGGGGGAAAGTAAGATTACAAAAAACAACCACCAAAATTATCTTAAATCCTTCAAATCAATATAGTGAGGGTTAAATATTTTGTTCAATATTTTAAAACAACTCTAAGGTTCCATCTCACATCCATCATATTTGCAAAATGACAAAAAAAATAAATATTACCAGAGGGTATGTGATAACAGACATACTAATAAACTCTAGACAGTGTCATGAACTAGTCCAATAGTTCAAGAAAAATAATTTGAAACTATACCCCAAAAGTCACTAACTAATCACAAACAGCAAAAAAAGGGAAAGGACTAATTTGTACAGAAACATGTATAGCATAATTTTGTATCAACAGATAACTAGAACAATGGAATATCCATCACCTAGGCAATAACTGAACAAATTATAGTACATGAAAACATCCTTGTGACACAGAAAGATATGTATAAAGTGATCTAAGAGATGGATTCAGAAAAACCTGAAAAAGACTTGTAAAAACTGATACAAGCTGCAAAATTCAACAGAACTATAAAGGAAAAACCAGAACTCTCATCAGTACAAAAAATAACCATGACTCCAAAAGATGGACAATGAGTCATATTTCTCATCTCTTCAGTGATAGTCTAGAAGTGCACAATGAGACACACATTATAATCAGAAATAATCTTTTTTTTACTATATTTTTGCTATAAAGAAAGACAATTATATTATAATGGTGGAGAGGAATGTTATGGGGGCGGAACAGAACAGTAAAAATGATGTCAAAAAAGGCAGGAGAAAAAAGAGATAAAATGGGGCAATTTTAGAATAATCATTTTAAATCTATTGATATTTTAAAGTTTATACATAACAGAAATTCATAGTTTCATACACAATCCTTTTTTCTCTTCTTTGAATATTGGTGTTGGTTGTTTGTCAAATTAAAAAGAAAAAAAATTCCTTAATCTTTTTTAAACTCAAATTTCTTCCTTTTTTTTTGAAAACAAAATCAACTATTTCCTGAACTTCTTTAACCAGGAACAAGCTGGGAGACTACAAAGTTAAACCAACATGACTCATCCATTCCTTTTTTGTTTTTATCAAGTCACCACCCACTTAATTCCAACCTGTTACTAACCAAGTGACTGCACCAGTGTAAAATATGTTTCTAATGAAAATATAACCAGCATCTCAAAAACCTCAAATTTTATTAAAGTTTTACAAGATATACATTTCTCTGTAAAATGCCACAATATATTTATATCTACTCCACAGTATTTCAATACTCCCACAATGTAATTACAAACTAATTGAAGTGCTACAATTTCTTTCTGTAAATTGGCATGTTTGGTAAGGAATGAAAAAATGTTAAAAAAAAATTAAACCTACATAAAATCTAAGAATCTAGTTGGAACAGTCACATTCCAAATGCAAATAAATATAAAGGAAATAAACCTTCTAAATACAAAAGTTGCACAAAACTTACATGGATAGGTAGATTAAAAGTAACTATAAATATTTGTCCATTTTATTTTTGGTAACCTTTTAGTTTTTAAAAAAGTCAAATTCATTCAAAATTACTATAGCCACTGTTTCCTCCCAATAGGAGGAATAAATCAATTCACATTTTATACTGTGTTTTTGCTTTGTGAAAGAGAAAGGATTATCAAGTACTTTTTTAAATGAAAAATGCTAAGAAAACACTTAAAAGCTACTTGCAACCTATAAAAGCTAGAAAATAAAATTAAATGTCTCAGATTCCCTCTTTCAAATGTTCAGATTCCTTCCTCCCCTTGCAAAAAAAATCCCAAAAAAACATAACTTCTCATCTTATCCTAATGATGCTCATTTTCTCTATTTTTAAAATACAAAGAAAGAAAAAGACAAATGGTGAAGCTAGAAGATAAGGAGTAAGATATAAAAATAACATTTTTTTCAATACATAAACACTAACATATCCTGAAGGTTCATAAATTAAACTTGCAGATGTGTATGCTGAAACAGGAAACTGAAAATATGCTCAGGTCCTTGGGTATTTTCCAGTGGTATTGTGACCAAAGAATCCAGGGAATGTGTTGACTATAACACAATCAGCACATTAAATAACAAGCTACATCTGACTTAGCAAAACACTCCAACTTTTGAAGCAAAAATTGACATGTCGGACATTTCAAAGTTGCTGGAAAATACAGTCAGTCACACACTGACAAGGATGCATTTATTGTCTCATCTACTCCATTAAGGCTCTACACACCAAAATAACATCTTTCTTGCTGCCACTCCCCCTTAAACATAAAGTCAATCCCATTCATGAATGTAAGCTCCTTGAGTATAGGAATTGTCTTCTTTTTCACAGTCAGATCATAATTAACAAGTGATAATAATGCAAAATTTGACTTAGTACTAATTGTAAAATGACACCACATCAACATTTCAGGTGAAGCAGTCATAGGTTTTAACACCATTCCACTGTCTAAGTCCATTTTTTTATGCTAGTATATGGATGTGATATGCTGCTGCATATGACATTAAGTTGTGTTAACAACTGCATGCCATATTACCAACAGTTGTGTGTTTTTTTTTTATAAACCCTTAAAACAAATTGGAAAAAAAGAAAGAATACTTCAGGGAAACACTGCCAATACAAAATAAGAAAATTATATGATTATCATACTAGAATAAAAACTAGATAGGAGTTCCATGAATGCAATAAGTAACTCTAAAATATGATGAAATATTGAAATGGTTTATGGTTTGGAAAATTATAAAAATGCACAGGTAGTATATAAAAGGAAAAGTCATGTGGCCTGAAGATTTCAGGCAAAAGTACATTTTCTTGGCAGAGCAATCTTTCAGTCTATTTATGGTTCAAGTTTATGTATGGCAAGAAAAGAAAAATGGAAATGAAGTGAGTAATGAAGAAACTTTTACTGTAAAAGTTATTTGGTTGGATCACTTTAAAAATCGAGTTCAATTGCATAATATTAAAAATTACCAAAGAGATAGCCAATGCACATGAGGAAATAGGTAAATACTATGATATTTTTAAGAAAATGAAAGGAAGTGGATATACCCTTATCTTTAATGTGGTTGAAATAGGTTTATTCTGGAAAAGGACACCTTCAAAAAAATCGGTTATTTCTAAGAAAGAAAAAAACATAACCTGGACTTAAAGCATCTAACCATGGCCTAAATCCTTCTATTAGAAGGTAATGCACAGCACATCTCATCAAGGGCTGTGGCTTGAAGTAGCCACAGGGCTTCCAACTACATGCAAGAATATGCTGGAAAGACTGACAGCTCTGGTCACTGTATCTGTAGCTGCCACTCAGCTTTCTATATTCATAGACTCAGACAGGGACAATCATGGAAATTTTTATGTAGGACTAACTTTGCAGCCCTCATTCTGCCTCCTGGGCTTGCCCCATTCACTACAGTAGCTTTCGTTCTCTTTCTGCTCAGCTCATCACTTGCTGTCTGGACTTGAAGGATCAAGAACCAAGTCTGGTGCTTCAAGGCAAGTCTTGGGCATATTGGCCAAGGATACCTGCTTGCTTTCCAGGATCAACTTTATCAGAATCAGCCTGTAAGAACCTATACAAGATGGTGATGGAATCCTTCCTGCTTCCCCAGAAGCCAGCAGATAAAGCAAGCACCAATGAAAGGGAGCATGATTCAAGTCAAGTAATTTATAATATCTTACAGTCGTGCTTCCTTCCCCCCAAGTGGGCTTTCTGCATTCATTCTGGGTAATGAATTAGGAGATGGCTCTGGGTGCCAGTAGAGTTAACTGACTTGCCCAGGTCAGATTTGAACTGACTTCAGGAATGGTGGCAATAAATGCCATAGCTGATTTGTGGATGTCTTGAGTCATAGGATGGGGGTGTTGCCTAATGAGGGTATAAGAAAAAAATACATGAGTGAATAAATATACTGGAAAAAGCTGGCAAAAAAAAAAAATGGGAAAATTGAAAAAAAAAGGTAATGCAGGGAGATTTTAAATTAATACCAATGCTTATTCATCAGTTCAAAACTCCCACTCCAAGAAGTTATCTATCAAATAAAAAATCATGAGTGATTAAAGTGTTTTTGAAAACTGGTTTTTAAGTTATCTAGCCCAGTTGTGGAAAAATATTGCAAGGACAAAAGTATCATATTTAAAACATGACTAATTTTAGATAATGCCCCAGGTAAGCCAACTATACTTGATCCACAGTGTCAGAATGTAAGCATGAAAATTCACTGAGCTCTCTGCACCTACCAGTTATATATGAAAATTTAAAGAAAGAAGACAGTTCAGTTTATGCTACTAAAGATTTTAAACAAAAAATTTTTTTTATCATATTGTTAATGAAGGCTTATATTTAGGTATGATAATAAGTTAAAATTTTTCACTTTAAAATTTTGTTTTCTATAAGCATTTTGTAATAAAAATCAGAAATACATTTTTATTCTTTGCTATTTTATTATATTGATAAAATTTCCATTGGGTTATAATCAATTACTATATTTTATAGGTAATTATAATTTCAAATATTAATAATTTGAATAATGCAATATTTCACACTATTAGAGACCTACCTGTATTTGTATCCTCAATATTAAAAGCATGGTGCTGGCCCACAGTAAACATTTAATAAATATCTTTCTTATGCAATTCATTTATTCTAAAAATTTTCTATAACTAAATTAAAGTTGATCAAAGAATGTATGAAAATGTTGATAAATATAAATTATCTGTATCTAAGTCTTCTGGACCCCAATCTATATCTTAAGCCTCTAGAAATACAAATACTGGGTAATTCATTAAAACCAGATCAAATGTCTAATGTGAGGAGAGTAAAAGAGAGAAGGGTTGGGAGAAAGGAAAGTAAAAAGATATTAACTATGATAAACACATTCTCTCACAGTGGTAATAAAGAGGCAAGAACTTTAGTGAAGAAAGTCACCAAATTCCATAAAACAAGTCTACCCAGAGATCAATGTTATATAATTATCTTATTTATTTATTTAAAACTATATTCCTAACAAAATACTTTAGTGTCTTGTCCTAAATTAAAACATTCTTTAAAACCATAAGTTTGAGAATAGAAGCAAGAATGCACAGCAGAGACAGAAATACAGGGGAACTCTCCCAAATTCTCCTCCACAACTTTAAATAACATCTCAAATGAAATTTTGGAGGGACAGAGCAAAGAAAATGTCAGAGTGAGACATTTTTCTCACATTTATTGCAACTTAGGAAGTCAGCACAAGAGGTCTGTGACATTGGGTGGGGGCTGGTTCAGAGTCTAAAACATGGACAGCACTAATGGTGGGCCTTGGAAGCAACTGTGACCTCCACTAGCTTTGGAACTCTTCACCCAGGGAAGGGAATGAAGAGGCATTGACTATTGGCCAAAAAAAGATTACAGGCAACTCTATAACCTATTTTTACTTTCTTTCACCCAACCCTTCTCACATTAGACATCTGATGTGGTTTCAATGAGTTATCCAATATTTGTAATTCTTGTGACTTAAGATATAGATTGGGGTCAAGAAGACTTACAGATAATTTATATTTGTCCTCATTTTCAAATTCTTTGCTTAACTGTAGTTATAGAAAATTTTGAGAATAAAAGAATTGCATAGAAAAGATATTTATTAAATGTTTACTGTGTACCAGCACCATGCTTTTAATATTGAGGATACAAATAGGTCCCTAATAGTTTGAAAAATTGCATTACTCAAATTATTAATATTTGAAATTATAATTACCTCTAAATTGATTCTAGCCCAGTGGAAAGTTTATATCTGTTTATCAATACAATAGCAAAATTCTGGGTCACAGTTCCAGGAGGGGGACCACTTGTGGTGGGTCATGGGGAAGAATAGGAGTTCTGAATGAAGTTCCAAGGGAAGAAAGGAGCACTAGGACTTGCAGCTACAGGAGAACAATTTGAGTAAAGACTAGAGCCCAGTCCAGGAGAGCACCACCCATCTTGGAAGTCATCAAAATTAACTTTGAAAAAAGCAGCATGAAAAAGCCTGAAACTTAAGGTAGTCCTTTTCCATGCTTTAGTGAGCAGAGTCCAACTTTAACTCAAAGTGCAAAGTCAAGGAATAGGCTAGAAAAATGAGTAAACAACAACAACAACAAAAGAACTTGACATAAAATGCTACTACTATAATGGCAGGGGTGACCAACACAAACTGAGAAAAGGACAACAATGTGAAATGTGAAAATAGCTACAAAGCTCAAAGAAAAAGTGACCTGCTATAAGGAAACAAGCCCAACAAGAATTCCTGGGAGAGTTAAAGAAAGAGATGAGTGGTAAAGGAAAAATTGAGAAAAAAAATGATACAAGAAAATTATGAAGAGAATTGCTTAGTAAAAGAGGCACCAAAAAAAAAATACCAAATAAAGTACCTTTAAAAAAACAGAACTGACCTAATGGTAAAAGAGATACAAAAAGCCTACAGAAAATAAATCCTAAAAAATTAGAATTAGGCAAGTAAAAGCTAATGACTCCATGAGATACCAAAAAACAATAAAATAAAAAAAGTCAAAAGGACGAAAAAAATTGAAGAAAACAAATTATCTCACTAGAAAAACAAGTGGCCTGGAAAACAGATCAAGGAAAAATAAATTTTTAAAAATTGGACATAATATTTCAGAAATTATCAAGTGGAAACTGACCTGCTATCTTAGATTCAGAGGATAAGAAAAGAAATTGAAAGAATCCATCAATCTTCTTAGAGATCCAAAAATGAAAACTCCCAGGAATATTATAGTCAAATTCCAGAGCTCCCAGGTCAAAGAGAAATTACAGCAAGCAGTCAGAAAGAAACAATTCAAATCATATTAGATGTAGCTGAATTCATGGCAAAGGAGCTAGAATTACAATGAAAAATCACCTGCTCAGAAAAAAAAAACAGTATTATACTTACACTTCAGTGGGGGGGGGGATGAACTTTTAATGAAATGAAAGACTTTCAAGAATTCTTGATGAAAAGACTAGAGCTGATTAGAAAATCGGACATTCAAACACAAGATTCAAGAGATGCATAGAAAGGTAAACATGAAAGAGAAATCATAAGAGATTGAAAAAAGATTAAACTAGGGTGGCTAGGTAGTGCAGTGGATAAAGCACCAGCCCTGGAGTCAGGAGTACCTGGGTTCAAATCTGATCTCAGACACTTAATAATTACCTAGCTGTGTGGCCTTGGGCAAGCCACTTAACTCCATTTGCCTTGCAAAAACCTAAAAAAGATTAAACTGTTTATATACCTAAATGAGAAGAAGATACATATAATACCTAAGAACTTTATCATTATTGGGGCAGTTGGAAGACATCTACAGAGAGGGCATGGATCAATTATACTGGGCTGATCTCAAAAAAAATAATAAATGAAGGGGGATGAGAAAGAGATATACTGGGAGAAGGGGAGAAGAATCTCATAGAAGAGACTTGCAAGGAAGAGTATTTACAGTGGAGTACACAATGAGAGGGAGGAGGGTGGAGACACAATGCTGGAACTCTCTCTCACTGGTTCAAAGAGGGAAGAATGTATGCGCGCATTGTACATACATACATACATACATACACACATACTCTCTCATTTGAGTATAGAAATCCATCTTACCTAACAGGGGAAGGATATGAGGAAGTGGGAGGGATAATAAAAGAGAATGATGTGAGAGAAAGTGGTCAGAAGAAAAACAGACTTTTGAGAAGGGATAGGATAAACAAGAGATAGTAGGATAAACAAGAGAAAAACAGGATAAAGGGAAATATACAGTAATCCTAACTGTGGATGTAAATGGAAGTAGATAGCAAAATGGATTAGAAACCAGAATTCAAGAATATGCTGTTTATAAGAAACCAGACACAGACAAGAGAGACAGCAGCACAGTTAAAATAAGGAGCTGGAATAAAATCTATTTATTATGCTTCAGCTGAAATTAAAAAAAAAGGCAGGGATAGCAATCAAGATCTCAAGCAAAGCAGAAGCAAAAACAGAGCTAATTAAAAGAGATACTTGGAAAACCACCATCTCCTAAAAGGTACAACAGACATGAAGTAATACCAAAAATTTTTACAATAAATTTCTCTGATAAAGACTTCATTCCTGAGTCAAATTTATAAAAATAAGAACTCTCCCCCAACTGATAAATGGCTAAGGATATGAACAGGCAGTTTTCAGAAGAAGAAATCCAAGCCATCTATAATCATGTGAAAAAAATGTTCCAAAACACTGTTGATTTGAAAAAATTCAAATTAAAAGAACTCTGAAGTATCACTTCACACCTTTTAGAAATGGCATCCCTTCTGCTAGAAGGGATGTGGAAAATGGTACATCAATGAACCACTGGTGGAGCTGTAGAGTGATCCAATTGTTCTAGAAAATAATTTGAAACTGTGGTCAAAGAGTTATAAAACTGCATATTCTTTGACACAGCTATACCACTACAAGATCTGTATCCTAAAGAGATCAAACAAAAAGGCAAAAAGACCTTTATGTACAAAATATTTATTGTCTATCAGTCATTTTTCAATCATGTCAAACTCTTTGACCTCATTTGGGGTTTTCTCGGCAAAAACACTGCAACAGTTTGCCATTTTCTTCTTCAATTCATTTTACAGATAAAGAAACTGAGGCAAATAAAGTGACTGGGACAGGGTCACACAACTATTAACTGTGTCGCATTTAAACAGAAAGATAAGTCTTCCTGACATCTGACCCAGCATGCCATTCATTGATCACTTACCTGCCCTAACAGAATATTTATAGCAACTCTTTTTAATGTGAGAAAGAACTGGAAATTGAGAGGATTCCCATAATTTGGGAGATAGCTGAACAAACTGTGGTATATGACTGTGATAGAATACTACTGGGTTATAAGAAATGATAAAGGAAATCATTTCAGAAAACTTAGGAAGACCTATATGAACCGATGCAAAGTGAAGTAAGGAAAACCAGTGACAAGAATATTGTAATGATGATCAGCTGTAAAAGACTTAACTTCTGATTAAAACAATCCAAAACAATTTTTAAAATCTTCTGATATAAAATGCTCTCTACTACCAGGGAGAGAACTGATAAACCAAGTGAAAACTGAAGTGTGTATTTTTTCATTTTACTTTTTTTCTTGCTTTTTTGTGACATGGCTAATACAAAAATATGTTTTGCGTGGTTTCACATGTATATAATGCCATGGCTTTCCACCTCAGTGGGTGGAGGAAGAGGCTGAAAAGAGGAAGAGAACTTGAAACTCAAAAAATGTTTTTTAATAATACTAAATACAAATAGCAATTTTAAAAATAGAACATAGAATTAATAACTAAGTTTCTCCTGTCAAAGGCATTTTAAGGAACTATAGAGTATGTGTATGCATATATAGATATATAAATAATTTTTTTCTGGGGCAGCTAGGTGGTGCAGTGGATAGAGCACCCGTCCTGGAGTCGGGAGAACCTGAGTTCAAATCCAGCCTCAGACACTTAATAATTACCTAGCTGTGTGGCCTTGGGCAAGTCAACCCCCATTGCCTTGCAAAAATAATTTTTTCTTAAATATCAGAGAGACAAAAGAGAAAGGGGTAGAAATACACAGTAATCATCTTTTCAACTGCATTCACTTGGAAAAGGCACCTGTTTATTTAGAAAATATCACTCTCTAGGAAGTTCTTCAGGCCTGGAAAAATAAATGGTCAAAGTATGACTACCTATATTCTACTTCTCCTTAAGAATATTATGGTCCCATTGTAATTTACACTACCATGTATCTATTACTGTATATTATGAAATTCATTCCAGATTTGGGGTGACTAGCTAACCCATTTATCTGCTATTTTTTAAAAGCAAGAAGTCCTTTTTAAACCTTCCACTATATAACCTAGCTAAATGGATTGACCACACAAAATTGCTTCATGAAATATTGGTCAAATACAAATAAGAAGGATGTAAAAGCATTTAAAGTGAAAATTTCCTTGAACTTAAAGGAGAGGCAGTTAGTGCAACTCCCTCATTTTATAGATGAGGAACCCTAACTATGCCCATAAGCTCAGTGAATTAATTGTCCAATGTTGAAAAGACAGAAAATAAAAGAACCAAGTTTTAAATCCACAGAAACAAGATTTAAAACCAAGTCCTGTGATGTCCAATACTTTACTATTTCCACTATACCACTGGTAAAAAGTATCAATAAAAATTGTGCTGGGGCAGCTAGGTAGCACAGTGGATAGAGCACTGGCCCTGGAGTAAGGAGTACCTGAGTTCAAATCTGACCTCAGACACTTAATAATTACCTAGCTGTGTGACCTTGGGCAAGCCACTTAACCCCACTACCTTGAAAAACTAAACAAAAAACTAAAAAAAATTGTGCTTTTTATCTCTTGTCCTTCCCCACTACATATCTGAAAGAAAGGACAAATAAAAGTCCAAAAAGAACCAAATGGACCTCAAGAAAAAAGTCCAGTGAATATTCAAAGAATCTTAAATGATTTTAATATATCTTAAGCAGTACAGTATCCAAATTTAAAGAATAATTTATCATGGTCAAATATTAATGATCAATTTGGATATTACATGGGGGAACACAGTCCTAAACAGAGTGAGGATATCGATTTCTTTTTTTTTCTGACCAATGACTTTTTAATTTAAAATTCATTTGATATATTTTGGTTTTTTTCAGCTTTTTTTTCCTACTGCATCCCTACTTCCACTCCTCTTCTACAGACCCTTCTTTTATAAAAAGGAATTTGAAAAGAGGACAAAAAAAACGTAGACAAAAATTAGTCTACATGTTTAAAAAAAAAGTGTTACTGGGCTTTATGCCCTTTTCCACATCTCTGGTCTGCAAAGAACTAGGTGGAAGTATCTTCTCTTATCTCTTCTTTGGGGTCAAATTTGCTCATTATAATTTTAAAAGGATGAAGTTGTGTTGTTCTTCTTTCTATTTACCTTATTAGTACATTTTTATCCCAGTCCTTCTAGCTTCACTTTACATCAATTTGTAGGAATCTTTACAGGATTCTTCATTCATCCTATTGATCCATTGGTTCTTGTCCTTCATTATCAAAGAAGGCCAAAATGGCATCACTATATGAGCACAGTAATAGTCATTTTTAATGAACCATACATTTTTAGTCACTCCCCAAACCAATGACCATTTACTTTATTTACAATTCTTTACTACCATGAAAAGTGTTACTATATTTTGCTTCATATAATGTCTTTCTGTTTTTCATCTCCTTAGGAAGTATGGTTAGCAGTGGAATCTCTGGAGGAAATAGTATGAACATTTTAGAACGACATCATTTTCAAAGCAAAAGAATAATTATCATTGCTTTTAAGGTATTGGTTGACAGATTTTTTTGAACAGAAATTTAGAAATTTCTATAACATACGGCCAAATCAAATAAATCTTTACTTTGCTTTTCCTAGATTCTTTTCAAAACAAAACAACGTATGTTCAAATCTCCAAAAATATATTCTTACTGAAGAAACATGCATCCACACAAAACGAATAATCATAAGAATCCACCAGGTTACCACACAAATCTTAAAAACAAGTCAAAGGAAAAAGTGAGTGAAAAGGGCATAATATTGATTCTGTTGAATTTCAATAATCAAACCAATCAGAAAAGAAAAAACAGAAGAAATTCTTATCTGCATTTACAGACCAGTCTTTCTTCCAACCAGGAAAAAAATGGTACTAAATTCTTTCATTAATAAAGAAATCCAAACAGCAGGATCTTTCTTAATATCATGAAAATAATCAGCAATCATAAAACCACCCTAATGAAACATCAACATAGAACACTAAAAAAGTATTAGATCTAGAGCCAGAGGTTCAAATTCCAACTCTCCCATTTATTATCTGTACCATTTGGAAAAAGTCACAAACCCTCTGTGACCTTCAAGTATCCTTTTCTACAAAATGGAGGAGTTTGATTAGTTTCTAAAGTCCCTTACAGTTCAAAATCTATCATCCTAAAATCATAATTAAAAAAATCCAAATGGAATTTATTGGTTAAGCAATGAGTAACAGTTGAATTTCTGAAATTAAGAAAGCAAAATATTTTTCCACTATTCAACTGCACACCAACAATAGATAAATCGGATTTTATCCATCTCAAGTGATATTGATGTTATACTGTTATATTGTTTCTTACAAACGTTTTATAGATTCATTTATAGGAATGAGAATATTGGTAGGAAACTAGCAGCATGAATTCTTAAATTCATAAATTACTATAAAATATTATTGATATACTTTTTAAAAGCTTCAAGATAGCAATGTTATAACAATGCAACAAATATTGCAGTTAAGAAATGAAATCAAGCAAGCATTCTTCAAGAAAACAAATGTACCAGGTTTCTGCCATGTGTAGCATGCCTGAAGTCTTAATCAAGCAGGTATAAAGGCAGCTTCTTTGAATATGGAGGGAAGTAATAACAAAGACTTTTCTGGTTTTGTTCTATTTACACTGGCAGCTGGAAAATTTTCATGTCCAAAGTAATGAAATGAAAAGAGTGATGACCTTGAGAGACCTAGCACTGAATGTGAATCCAGACTCTACTACTTACTGCTCCTTGATCTCTTGCAAACCATAGCTGTCCCGGAGCTTAATCTTCTGGAGAATAAGAGGGTAGAATGAAGGGGGTGATGATTGCTGTAGTGCCTTCCAGTTCTGGATTATGAATTCTTACTTTGGGGTCCAAGAACTTGTTTTTCAATATTTTAATAACTGTACTTCAATTAAAAAATTTCATGTTTTACATTTGACGTTATTCTGAGGAATCCACAAGTTTCCCCAAGCTGCTAAAGAGATACAGTCACAAAAAATGTTAAGCCTCCTTGATCTAGATTTATGACCTAAGACCTTATATCAAACCCCTCAGAGAAACTTGAGCATCATGTGTCTCTTACTTATCCAGTTACCAGACCCTATCAATAGAAATGCAAGGCATCACACTTTGCCTTCCAACCAAACTGTCTTAGCTCACTGCCTCCTGAACATACAACACAACTCTTTCCTCCTACCTCCAGGTCTTTCCACACACAGCCCCCTCCCTATGCATGAAATGTCTAGTTTTCCTTTTTCTCCTGTTCATTCCATTTATGTTCAACTGACATTTGAAATCTTCTATGAAGCCTTTTCCAGATTCTCTTTTCTCACATCCATAAGAATTTCTCCATTTCCCTTTGATCTCATATTGTCCTGTTTTGCAGCTCTCTGGTGCACTTATTTAATATTGTGCATACCTGTATTAGACTATAGAACTACTTAGATATGCCACATCTTCATTAAGTTTTGCATATGCCCCAGTAGCACAATGTTCAGTATAAATTATTACATTTTCATTCTTTAAAATCACTAAAAAACACAATTCATCCACAAGTGCTATCAAAGCACTGAACCAATTAACAAGCATATAAGCTCTAGGCCCAGTCTGTGCTTAATGTTGAGACATAAACAGACCCTGCCTTTGAGGAGCTTGCATACACAGTGATGCTGTGGCACTGTATGCTAGTAATATCATAAATTGTTTCTGTGATCCAAAATCTTCTCCAGGTATTTTCAAAGTTAGTACACAATCATGCAACAGTTAACCAGCTAAAGAAGTTTTCATTTATGCAAAACAAAAAACAAAAAAACAAAAAAAAAACCTGACAAACTGGAAATTCCCTTATGTTTCCCATCAAATAGAAGTAATAAAAGAAACAGACAAGTATGCAAAGGCCGGTTTATGTGCAGAAGATCAGTGCCATATAAAAAATTTTTTTTTAAAAAAATATTCTTTTTTCAGGAGGCTGCTAGGTGGCACAGTGGATAGAGCACGGGCCCTGGAGTCAGGAGTATCTGAATTCAAATCCAACCTCAGACACTTAATTACCTAGCTGTGTGGCCTTGGGCAAGCCACTTAACCCCATTGCCTTGCAAGAAGGGGAGAGAGAGGGAGGGAGGGAGGGAGAGGGGGGGGAGAGAGGGGGAGAGAGGGGAAGAGAGAGAGAGAGAGAGAGAGAGAGAGAGAGAGAGAGAGAGAGAGAGAGAGAGAGAGAGAGAGAAACTTGTAAACTTCAAAATTTTCAGGAAACCTTGTTGGATTTTGAATTACTCTGGCTTTGAACTTTGAAGCATCAAATTGACTAAATCAAAGAGTCACAAATGCTGTAAGAAATGCCAAGCAGGGTGATTTCAGAAAAACTGGGAAAAACATTTATGAATGACACATAGTGAAATGAACAGAACCAGAAGAACACTGTAGTAGTAACAGCAATATTATTTAATAAAGAACTGTGAATGACTTAGCTGTTCTCAGCAATATAATGATCCAAGATCATCCCAAAAGACTGATGAAGAATACTAACCTCCTCCAGAGAAAGAATTGAAATTGTCTGAATATAGACTGAAGATTGCTATTTTTCACTTTCATTTTTTTATTTTGTTTGAGTCTTCTTGAACAAAATGACTAATATGGAAATGTTTTACATAACTGTACATGTATAACTTATATCTGACTGCTTACTGTCTCTGAGAGGAACACAGGGACAGGAAGAGATTTGTAATTCGAAATTTTAAATGTAAATAATAAAAAATAGAAAAGAACAAACATTTTATCTATGAAATATAGCAAGAATTTTGAAATTTTTGAACTTTCCGTTCTAATTCAACTAGATACCTGTTATATTTAAGCACCTACTACATAAAAAAACATAGTGCCAGGCAATAGCAATATAAACATCAAAACATAGTGCCTTCCCTAGAGGAGCTGACATTATAATGGAAAAACATATAGTTGGATATATATATACAGGATCAATTTGAGAAAGCAGAGAGTAAAAATAACTAAAGAAACAGAGAAAAGTCTCCCATAAACTAATAAACTGGGAAGAAATCTGAACAGTAGATTCCAGTAATGGAGGAGATAAGCTATAGAAAGACATTAAGGAAAAAGATGAACCGCCAACCATGGGAAACAGCAATTAGGTCCATTTAGACAGAGTCAAAGGGAAAGATATACAAAAAAAAAAAATGCTTGAGATGGGTAAGAGTCAGACAGTAAAAGACTTTGAATGGCAAGCTGAATAGTTTCCATTTCAATCCTAAAGGCAATAGTGAGCCACTAAAGGTTCTTGAGTTAAGAAGTGATATGCCAAGCTTTAGGAAGATTGCTTTAGCATCTGTTGAGAGGATATACAGAACAGGAAGAAAATGGAAGCCAGGAACAAATTAGGAAAAAATATAAGAGTCCAGATGAGAGGGGATGAAGGTTCGAACTAACTAGTGGCCATATGAAGAGAAAAGAGAGGGTAGATGAGAGATGTTATAGACACAGACTCTGGTTGGCAAATTACTGTATGTAGTAAGGAAGAGAAGTGCTGATGATGACTTCAAGGCATTGTCCTGAGTAATACAGGTAGTATTACCCTGAAGAGAAATAGGGAAGGTTTGAGAAAAGATGGGTTTAGGGAAGATTTCATTTGGTACATTCTGAGTTTGAGACACCTAATTGATGTCCGAAAGAATGAGTCAAGACTACATGGCTCACGGTAGAATCTAGAACATTATCTTACCTGTACAAAGATAAATGAACTTAAGACTGTTGATAATATCACCAAGAAAGAACTATTTAAGAAAGGAAGAGGACCCAGGGCAAAGTCTTGCAGGACCATTAATAGTTAAATTGATGATCCCCAAAAATAAGAATCTGTGTATAATTACATGAAAAAACTAAAGGAGAAGAGGGAAGACACACTGTCATTGAGCCAAAGGATTTTTAAAAGTTTGAGAATTGAGAAAAGCCCATCAGATTTTGCAATAGATCTGTTTAACCTTAGTGAAATCAGAAACCAGATTCCAAAGTGTTAAAGAGTGGGAATAAAGGAAAATGGAGGCAGTTGAGTGCAGACAGCCTTTTCTAGGAGTTTTGCTATGTAAAAAAGCAAATGTAGGATAGATAATATCTTCTGGGAATGAAAGGAGCAAGTGAAGTGTTTGGGGTTTTTTAGGCTGAGGAGACCCAGGCATGTTTAAAGGAAGGCTGAGAACCAGTAGATAAAGGAGAGAATAAGGATTAGAAAAAGAAGCAGGATGAACAAAGTGGCTCGAGGAGACAGAATGGAGGGACTAGCATAAGGTTGAACCTTGGCAAATATGGGAAGAAGTCAAGGACTTTTGAAGCAATAAAATAAAGGGGAAGTTTAACAGGTGGTCCCTATTTCTTCAGTAAGTAGGAAGGCAAGGTTCTCTACTGAAAGGAAAATGGCAGCATAGGAGAATTAAGGAGAAGAAATTAGATCTGAGATAGTTACTATGGGAAGTACTACAGAAAGTCAATTAGGAGAGAATAAAAGGATTGCCAAAAGCAGCAGTGAAGACCAAGCTGAGATCAAATAACAAAAATTTGTAGTGTCCCCCAGTCAACATGGTTCCAAAGCTTCCTCCAGTGCTGTTAAGCTGCCTATGAATAGAAATGGGGGGGGGGGGGGCTGATCTCTGGGGCAGCTAGGTAGCACACTGGATAGAGCACTAGCCCTGGAGTCAGGAGAGCCCAAGTTCAAATTCGGTCTGAGACACTTACACTTACCTAGCTGTGTGACTTCAACAGCACTGCCTTGCAAAAATAAAAACAAAAAAAATTCCTGACCTCTGAAATGAATAAAGCTTCGATATTGCTATCTAAATGTGAGGAAGTGGGGAGGAGGGAGAACTTCTTAAAATTTAGTGTCATTAAACTGAAAATAACTTAAAATTATTAAGATTATATATGCCACAAGATCAATTTTGAAGATTTTCCATTGACATAATCCAAATCACATTAACTTTTGATGATATAATCAACTACTTTATCTTAGCTATAGTTGTAATCATCATTAAATTTGCAATTCTACTTGTATATACACAAGTTTTATTGCAATGTAACTATTTTACTTCAAATTATCACTATTGTAGAATTTTTTTTTAACTTTCACTTTCAAAAAGATGTGATTCTGCTGTTTAACCCAAGTTTTCTAGCTCTCAGGCCTTAAACAAACACCTTCAGGTATTTTAAGATTATCACAAAGCTTTACATATCTTAAAGGCAAACTACCCAAAATCCTTCCATTAAATTATATCACAAGAAAAAAAGGCCCTTCATCTCAACTAAAGTTCAGATACAGATTTAGGATCATCAGAAACAAAACTTTATCTCATACTCTACAGTGAACAAATTTCTCTAGGAGATCCAATTTCATTTTTAGCATGCAATCTCTTCTTGACTTATTATTTAAAACTAGCAATGTTATACATCTGAAGTCATACAATTTTCCACACCTATAAGATTCTTGTAGAAACATAAACAAATATTATTTTCAAGCTCTTAAAGGATTGTTTTATAGAGTTCTACAATGTCTTTGCAGCAGGTCAGAGTCCTTCATTCTTCAAAATTAAGTTTTTCTCCATTTATTTCATACATCTGCAGAAAAAAACTTTTTTAATTTTAAAAAACAAAATAACTTGAAATTATTGTAATTTTTTAATCAAGTCATTTTTAAAAACTTCTGACATGGAACTATTTCACAACTCCAAACATATTTTTCCTTTTTCCCCATCAGGTTTTAGCTTACAAATACATTTCATGGTCTACCACAATTTGTCAGAAACTTGTTAGAAGAAATAATCATAGATACAAAACTGATTTAAAAACAAAAACAGCAGTTATAAAAGCCAAACTGAATTTTACTGAAAGAGTTCCTTCAATAAACTGGCAAAATACGGAGGAATGATATCTCAGTCTTCTCCCTATGCTGGTGTTCTCCACCTCACCTCATCCATACCATTCCAATTTTTGGTGGCACTAGCCTCCTAGCTGTTCCCTGAACAAGATACTATATCACCTGACTCCAAGCATTTTCACAGCTGACCTTCATATCCGAAAGGCTCTACTAGCTCTGCTCTGCCTGAGCTTTCTTTGGCTTTCTTCAAGTCCAGTTAAAGTCCCACCACCCACACAGTCTTTGCCAGCTCTTCTTTCTGTTGATCATTTCCATTTTATCTTATAACTATATGTGTGTGTGTGTGTGTGTGTGTGTATATAGACATAAACACATGTGTGTATATACACATCAACATATATAGAATTTTGTTTGTACATAGTTATTTGCACTTGTCTCCCCATTAAACTGTAAGCTCCTTGAGAGAAGGCATTGTTTCTGTATTATCAGAATTTAGGGCATTGCCAGGCCCAAAGAAATGGCTTGATAAAGATGGAAGACTTAACACACTGACTGTTTCACCACGATTTGTGCTAAGAAGTCCTCCATGGCAGAGTCTTCCCTCCAGGAAAGGAGAAGAGGGAAAAAAAGAGAAAAGTTAATATCAATCTTATTATTCATCAATAAAATCTCCAGTGACTTTTCTAAGAGTGATACAATCTTTCATACCAACGCATGTCAAAGTATATTTCAGTATTTTTCCTCTAAATAATATGTGGAAATCAAAATTACTAGTAGTAATCTTACCTCAAAGTAAAACAGATCAAGAGAGGCTTAGTAAAAGTTTAAGTTAACCACTGAAATTCTATGCAACACATAGAAATAGGAATCCTAAAAAAAAAAAAAGCAAAAAAATCAGGGGGAAAAAAAATCAGCTTAAACCAAACATCTCAATTAAAAGATGACTACAGTACAAACAACAGAGTAACAAAGTTCAAAACTTGTCAAATGACAGGTTGTAGACTAGTCCCAGATTTTAATTAAAGCTCCCTGTTTCATGAGTTAATTAAGCTGCCTTTACCTACAGCATAAAACTTTTTTTGAAGTGTATCAAAATAGCTTATCATTCCTAGATACCACACCTTAAGTAAATCCTTCCCATGCTGAAGAAGTTATCTCATAAGGAGAGGTGGGGAGAAATGAAAGCAGGAGGAAGCTGGAGAAAGAAAGAAAGAAAAGATGGAAGCAGAACCCAAGGAATATAAAACCAGTGACAGAGATGCTAATGCTATTTCAATGAGACTGATCATTTAACAGGTGTCAATGGCCTATTCTTATCCTTCCAGCTATCACAATTGCTCACTGACTTTGTCTTCATAAATAAATGAACTTTGATCTCCAGAAATTTGAGCTTTTAGGGCAAAACATATTTCTCATTTTCCCCCCTCAAATCAATGCAACATTCCTGTTCTCTTTTCAGGATCTTTCACATATTGATATATGAAATGATAATATGTCTCACCCACATAGACATGGTTTGGAACCAAATACTGGCATATTTAATAATATTAAATATTTGCTTGGATTACTTAAATGAAGACACACTTTACACCACTATTAAATGATATGAATTCAGTGAACAGCACATTTAAAAGTCTAACAATTGGGTCCTATCTTGACTTGAAAAAGAATAAAAGCAGTCACAAATACTGACTTAGCACCAGAAAAAATGCAACTATAATTTTTAAATTAATAACTCTTCTCAATAACCTACAGGGAAGCTTCAGGGAAAAAAAACTGATACAGTTGTGTTCCAGTCTTAAGTCATACAAATACAAATATCTATGGCAAGTCAAGACTTAAAACCATAAAAATACAATTGGCTCAATCCTCTACCAGTTCTTAAGACCATACAAAGTATTCATAATTCCCACAGTTTTGTTCTTTAAGGATGGCAAACTGGAAGGCACATAGAGACAGTTTAAATAATGAAAGAGAGTTGCCTGACCTGCTTTAAAAAAACACAATATCTAATTTAACACAATATGCATTACACTTTTATCCACCACATAAATGAAAGTTAATACTCAAAATAAGAAAATTACAAAGCTACAAAACCTATGCACTTTTTCCCTAAAAAATAGGATTAATTTAAACTAAATCAACCAAAATAAATGAACTACATATTTTTTCCCTCAAAAGCATAATTAATTTAAATTAAGTCAACCAAAATAAGTGAACTATGCCCTCATAAGATAGGGATTCTATTTTCACCCTCCTCCCCATAGCCTCCACTACTACAAATGTCATCAATTCCTCAAAAGCTCAGCTCCAAAACTGTATCATCACTCATTTGATATGAACTGCTCAAGGTACTAAAAGGGGTTCTTTTTTTTTTTCCAGCAGTTGGATCCCAAAGCATAAAGAGCTTTACAGAAGATTCCTCTTGATCTAAATTTCCTCTGTAAACAAATGGTCGGCCATGGTAAAGATCTTACCAGTTTAAGGCAATTCACGTTATTTACAAGGTGAAGAGCAATACCATATCGTGTTTCTTGGGGATACTGCCTTTAAAAAGGAGGCATGGACAAACTGCCTCATTCTGGACAAGTGGAAGTTCTACTTTGTCTTCAAGAATGGCTTCCATTATGGAGCATATCACAATGGAGGTCACAAAGGCTTAGAAGGTCCACTTATAAGGTTCATTTCAGAAAAAAAGGTTGTACCTTATATAGTATTAGTGCCAATTAAGGCATTCTAAGTCTTAGTTAAGGCAAGCCATTAGGAAATTAGGAGAGCTTCTACCCTGGAATTTTACAACATCTTAATTTATTTTGGCAACAATGTTCTAATAATCATTTAATATGTTATTCTATGTTCTCTGGTAATTATAAAATAGGAGTAACAAATTTAAATATGCCAAGTTACAAATCCCTTTGATCACTAAAGGTTCTGACATGAGTTATGTCATAACATCTTTTCATTTTCTAACTCAAATCTAAAGATTCCTCAAAGTGTTACATCTTCATATTTCTGAATCAGCTTAGTAGAAATTCTGTCCTAAACTCAGATTTGACAAACTAGAGTACCCTGAGTACTCTGCTAGAGAACACTGAGAAGAGGAAGATTAATGCTATGTCATTAAAAGACCAAAAGTTCAGTACAATTAAAAAAATCCAACTATACTTCATCTTGATTAAATATATATGTGGAGGGAGGGAGGAAATGTCTACTCTTTAGTTATTTTAAGGAATATATTTCTGAATTTGATGATTTTTTTCCCTCTTCAATTCTTCCCACACCTGTCTGAACCTATATTGTCTTATCACCCAGTGCTCATGCTCTAGCTATTTAAAACAAAAACGAACGAGGACACCAGTGTACGGTTAATGTTAGCTTTAAAGTTGTTTCCTAAACTTCCTATAAAAGACTGATTAAAAATAAGACTCTGACCTTCATATTCACTTAATTACAATTATTTTGTTCTATAGTCTTCCAAAACACGCAAAAAGCAACATCCTGGAAAGACTAAAGCTTCTGAGTCTATAACAAGACTCTCCCCTCAAAGAAATCATACATTAATATTAATCTAAAATTCTAGTCCCAGAAGCTAACAAGGTTTATTTCTGAAGGCACAATGACTAGCGAAAAGGGCTGATTCCCCATCTGCTTGCCTGAGTTTAGCTATCATCTGCGTCTAAGAAAAGATCCAAACTATTTAATAATAAGTAAACAGGATCTCAATCCATTCCATGTTGCTCTGTTCTTTACTTTCATGCACATCTTACCTTACTTTAATACAATTCTAATTGATTTTCATTCTATTTTGCTGAAAATTATTTCAGTGAATTTCAATTGTTATGCAGTTCTTCTAACCCTAAATTGTAGGTAACGTGTCAGACATTAGTCCAGGAGTCTCCAATAGTTGCTGGGCACACTTTATATCCTGACACTAATGAACCACCAATTTATCTTTTCACTTCTTCAACATTAAAACTAATTTCAAAAATCAAATAAATACTAAAGTAAATACTGGAGGATGTAAAAAAAAAAACCAGCCCAATCTTGACTTTCTATAATATGCCACACAGTCCGCATCGGTAAAAATTAACTTGTTGCTGATCTGACCGTGCTACTTTGTTTTTCTTCATTCTATCAGTCAAAAGAATAAATGTAACAATAAACCCTAACTCCTGTTTACTTTCGGCGATACCAGGTGTCAGCCTTGCGCTCCGTTAGGGCCGAAGGAGAGCTGCTCAGGGCTCACCGCACACATCAGCCTGCCCTCGCCAGCAGCGGGACCCGGTCCCCTCAAGGCCCGGCGCAGAGGGGCCCCGGGCCCGGCGCCAAGTTTCGGGCCAACCAGAAACTTCCTTCTTTGGGAAAACTCGTCTTCATCGTAAACGAGATGAATTTCGGAAATGAACTTTGAGGGGGAAGTCCCCCCGGAGCAGCGCGCCGGCGCGAGGGGAGAAGCAGAGCAGAAGGGCGGCGGGGCCGGGGCCGGGCCCGGGGCGCCCCAGGCCGGGGCCGGGGCGGGGGTCCTCACCTTCCCCGAGGCCGGCGCGCTCCCCGGGGCATGTCCGTGGCGGGGACGACCGGGGCGCCCGGCGCTTCAGCGGGCCGCGCCGCCCCGCCCCGGCTCAGCGCCTGCGGGCGGCCGCTGCCATCTTGGGCCGGCGCCGGAGAGCGAAGGGCGGAAGGACGAGGCGCGGGGCCCGGGCCCGCCGCTGCCGCTGCCGCTGCCGCTGCCGCTGTGGCCGTGCCGGAGCCCCGCGGCCGCCCGCCTCATCTTCCTGCCCGGGGGCGCGGCGCGGCGCGGGCTCGCGGGGCCGCGGCGCCGGGCACGCGCGGGAGGCGGGGGCGCGCCTCGGGCCTGGGCTCCTGCGCCGCCGCCGCCGCCGCCGCCGCCGCCGCCGCCGCCGCGTCCGTCCCGCCGCCGCGTCCGCCGCTCCGGCCCCTCCTCCCCCTCCTCTTCCGCCCGGCCGCCGCCTCCCCTCCGCGCGCCTGCGCGGCCGCGCCGCCCCGCCCCCGCCCGCCCCCGCCCGGCCCGCGGCGCCCGCAGGAGCGGGAGCGGCCCCTCCCCCTCCCCGCCCGCTGCTCCTGCGCACGCGCCCGCGCTCGGCCGAGCCGCACCCGGTCCGGGGCGGGCGCCTCCCCGCCCCCCGCCCCCCGCCCCGGCCGCCGGGCGGGACAGACGCGGGGGGTCCCTCCGTCCCCAAGAACCCCGCCCCGGGGGGCCCGCCGGCGCGGCCGCAGACCCGGACTCCCACAGCCACGCGCGACCCTCCCGCGCCGCCTCCCGCCCTCTCACCTGCCTGTCGGGGTCCGGCCGCCCCCGCCGCCCCGCCCTCCTCTGCTCACTTGGGGCGCATCCCGCCCCCGAGGCTCAAGTTTTCCCGAAGCCCAGGGGGGTCCCAGGAGTGCGGGCGCCCGCTGGGGAGCCCCTTGGCGCCGGAGCTTGGGAGGGGGCAGGCGCGGGCTCCCTTGGCTGCGGACTCGCCCCCTGGAGGGATTCCTCCTCCTGGCCGAGCTCTGGGAGTTCGGGTTCTCTTTGGAACCGAATGCAGCCCTCATAGATCATGCAACGACAAAAGATTGACTTAGTCATGGGCAGGGAGAGGTGTTCACCAAAGATAGTCAGCGAGGGCCCCGACCGCCTGGATGAACCCAGCCCTTCCCGAATTGGCCCCCTTTTCCCACCAGCTCGGGAGGAGAGGTCTTAGGGGCTCCCTTGTTTTTGCAGACAGCCAGTCAGAAAGCAATTCCGACAGTCTTCGCTTTTGGTTCCCTAAGTGAAGCGAGTCCTAAGAATAGTCTCAGTAAATTTTAAGGAGAAACTAGTTTAACTTGCACGGTGGCAGGAGTTAGATGTTTGTTCCTACCACACCCATGGGGGGAGGGGGGATTGGGGCAACTGGCAGACGGGTCAAACAGTTGGTACCTAAACACATCTCTGATTTTCAGATTACCTTCCCCAGAACTTTTGGTAGATCTGAATTCGTGTCCTCCCATCTAAAGAGTTTATGCACTGCATATTTTCTATGTAACTTCTTTCATTTCTGACTGCTCTCATGAATGGGTTTACTTGCTATTTCCAGTTTGAGCTGGCCTTTGATATAACTAGCATTTAGTGGGAAGTCAAGTCCTCTAATAACCTTTTAAGGGATAGCAACAAGGAAAATTGAATCTTAAAAAAAAATTGCCTAGCCCAGAAATATTTGAAAAGGGGAGGGGGGGTGGGAAAAGACACACATAATATTTCGGTCTTTACCTGTCTCTCTGAAGAAAATAGAGTGGCCAGCCTCATAGGCTCTTTGTCTACTCCCCTATGGGTAGGAATCAAAATTTCACAGAAGGTTGTGCAATATTCCAAAGATATGCATGCTTTCCCAGAAAGTAGAATTTAGACAGTCCATGTAGACAGATACTTTTTACACAGACATATTTTTTTTACACACTATATATTTTTTGAATGAACTATATCCTTATTTTCTTAAGTAGGGAATACTTCAACTAGACAGTTTGTGCTATCACACAATGGATGAGTCTGTAATCAGATCTGAGTCCAAATCTGGCCACAGGCATTTATTGGCTAAGTAGTCCTTGGCAAGTCATTGAAACTCTGTCTGACTCAATTTCCTCAATTATAAAGTGGGGAGATCACCTATCACCCAGGGTTATGAAGATCAAATGAAATACTTGTAAAGGCACCTGGCATAGTTGGTGACTAATAAATACTTGTTCTATTCCCTGAAGTTAAAGGCCATCTCATGTTCATTATCATTTTAATGATAATGATAGTTGAAGATACATGCTTTATCTCAACAACCTTGTGAGGTGAACTCTTCAAAAGAATTATCCCTACTTTATAGATGAGAAAATTGAGGCTTCAAGAGATAAAGAGACTTGCCCAATGTCACAACATTCTAGTTAGTAGCAAACAAGGAATTATAACCCAGAACTCCTAATTACTAGTTGGTAGTTTCCTACTATCTCTTGATGCCTTTGAGAACTGAAACACATTCCTCTCTAGCCCTCTTGCCTGGAGGAATGCTTGCAAACCTTCTCTGTTTGGCACTTCCCAGATCTGGTTCCAACTTCTCTTTCCAGGATGATTATATATTACTTCCCCCATCCCCCACCCCAGCACTCTGGTTCCAGACAAACTTATCCACTTGCTATTCCTGATAGAAATCTCTGATCTCCAGGCCAAGCACAGGGTGTCCCCCATGACAGGAATGCACTCCCTTCTCATCTTCTCTCCCCTTGAAACTCAAAGTTCCTGTAAAGGCTCACCTCCAGAGTCATTTGTACAAGTAGAAACCTTTTCTGACTCTCCCAGGTGTTCGTTCTGTCATCCAAACACTTTGGATATATTTCATACTTGGGAATTGCCTATTAATAGTCACTCGATCCCAATTAATCATGAAAGCCTAGACAGCTCAATTCAATACATCAACCAAAAGTAAACTAAGTAAGAATAAATCCATAACTTGAAAGAATCATGGGGCTTCAGATCACTGGATGAGACCTTAAAGGGCTTCTTTTAGGTGGTCCAGTTGGTAGTTTATTGGGCCTAGAGTCAAGAAGACTCAAGTTCATAAATGGTCTCATTTATTAGCTATGTGACCCTGAGGGTGCTACTTAACCTCTGATTACCTCAGTTCCTTCAACTGTAAAATGACTATGAGAATAGTACTTATCGTTAGTTGTTAGGGACTAATGAGATATTTGCAAAAGGGCTTAGCATACTATCTGGCACATAATTGGTGCATAAAAAATTCTTATTCCCTATTCCTCCCATTCCAATTCAGGTCTAAGGAAAATGAAACTCAAGCAGTGAGCTTCTTTGCCAAAAATCACACGGGTCTCCAGCGTCACTCTTCTTTCCACTAGAAGATGATGCCACCCATCCTGGAAATATCTTGTGATGAATTAAAAAGAACTAGTCATGGTCTTTGAAGTCATGGATAAAGATCCTGGATTTCAAGCATTCCAGTTGTAGACCAGGTGAGTGATAGTCATAATCAGCAATGGTAAAGGACTCAAGACAGAATTTCCTTTTCTCCCTCTCCCCTACTCCATTGACCTGATGACAACTTGGTGAACTTCAAATCATTAGAAGAACTGGAGCTCTTGTTCATATGAGTAGCAATGCCCCAGCAGCAACAGCAGCTGAGAGATACCCCAAGGACAAATACGGCAACTCAGCAAAGGCTCTGTGACTTATAGCCCCCACCCCAACTATGCCCAATGAACTATGCCCAATGAAAACTTCATATAGTTTCCATAAAGTGAGATAAGGATTCCCAGGAACTAGAATGAATTGTGAATTTACCCTTTGGGCATATGTACTCTCTAAATTTGATCCTCTTGTTAGGAACCTTCTGTATGCAAGGAGAGAGTTTGCCCCCCCCCCCCTTTGGAGGAGGAGGGGATATTTCTGCACAATTGTCCTTGCATACCTGCTTAGTAAGTAATCTTTCTAAAAATAGTTGATTGACTGATAATCAAATGGAAACATACCAGTAGGGGCTCATAAGCAACAGTTAAGGAAATGTGCAGCCACTAAGGGCTATCAAATTTCAAGAGCAATTCCTTGCTCTATTAGGTACCTGCCCCACCAATGTGAGTATTCGATAGAAAGAGGAAGGAAGGAAAAGGAAGGAAGGAAGGAAGGAGAGAGGGAGGGAGAGGTGAAGGGAGGGAAGAAAAACATGCCATTTTCCTCACCTCCCCAATAAGAAGTTCATCAGGAGAAAGACTGTTCTATTTTCTCTTTGTTATCTTCAATCTCTGAAACAATGGCTGACCTAAACTGGGCACTTAATATTAATTTGAATTGAATGTTTTTGGAATGGTAAAGTTCCTATTCCTCTCACCATTTTACAACACTTTAAGATTTGCAAAACATATTCCCATACTTTCCCCCCACTCTATATTGTATAATGCAGGTGCTTTTTCCCATTTTGCAGATGAAAAAGTTGAGGCTCAGATAAATAAGTAACATGCTAATGGTGACATAGCTAATAAATGTCTGAGGCAGAATTTGAACCTGATCCTGTGTCCAACATTTTTCCTCACCCTTACATACTGTCTCTCACTGTTTTTTCACTAAGGGGAATAGAATTTGTGGGATGATTATCTTCTCACATTTTTCACTTTTGTATCTAGAATAGGACTAAGGGGGAAGAGAAAAACTATGATCTAAGACATTTTTATGACTTGCAGCTTCCCAACCTATGATAAGAGGATTTTAGGTGATGTCTTTAAAAGAAGAAAACAATATACTCGATTATAAATAAAATTTAGACTTTGGATTCTCCAAATTAATGAATATAAATATGAGAAGGCACCTTCAAAATGGATAATTAGAATTGTGACAAGGCTTGGGTGAGATACAACATATAAAGCATTCATTTCCCTTAATTTCTGGTAGCTTTTGGTTGAAAATTGAAGCGTAGAAAAAAGGATAAATCATTAAAATGAGAAAAGAATAACATGGAAGGGAAAAAATACTCCCCAGAAAATAGAAAATTTTTTCTCTCAGTACTTGCAACTCTCAAACACCTTCAGACCATTTCTCCAGGGATAAGAGATCTTTAGAGGGAGGAGTCCTCCATTTTGTGAAATTGTTCATCTTTTAAAGGTATGGTCATCTCTAAAAGGGGGAAGAATGGAACTTTTTAAAAAATGAAATGTATGAGTTATTTCCTCAGGGCTTGATTAAAACTGATTTCCTTGGCTCTGCTCTCCTTCCAGATGCCCCATCCTCACTCTAGTGCAGGGCACTCCAGTCCATCCTGCATGTGATTGCCAAATTCATCTCCCTTTGATCTCTACACTCCAGCTCAAGAGTCCTCCCCATAGCTTATTGGAAAAAGTCCAATTTCTTCAGCTTGACATACAAGATCAGTCACCATCTGACCCTAGCCTACCTTTTTGGCTGTGTCTCTAACTATTCCCCTATATATTCCCCTATGCTCCAGTCAAGTTAGTCTAGCCAAACGTCTATTCCCCATTGGGCAATCACGTCTGCTGATTTCCTAGCTTTTGACTGAGCATGTCATTGCTTTCATCCTGGTTATAGCCACCTCCCACTCCCCTTCTAACCTCACCGTATCCCACCTCTTAAGATTTTAGGCTTTTCTTCAAAGTTTAGTTCCAGTCTCATCTCTTTCATTAATCTTCCCTTGTGACTCCCCAACACCAGAAGTAACAAACAGAAACTAGGACCACCAAACTATACATAAGAATCCTTGCAGGCCATATTGACCTAGAAAATTACATGTTAATATCTATGTTTTACTATATTGTTACTTATTTTGTTAAATATGTCTAGTTACCTTTTTTATTTTTTTATCTAGTTACATTTTAATCTGTTTGAGGCTACATGTAGGATTGTTGCTGGGAGCATGTTTGACACCTCTGCAGACACTACTCATTAATTTATTACTAATTTTTTTAATAAGGATTGATTAGTACTTAACGCACCTACCACCCTCCATCCAAGAGATTGTAAAAAGTCAGTAACTGTTTCAATTTTGTTTCTGGCACATAGTAGGAGCCTAATAAATGCTTGCTAAATTAACGAATAATGATTATCCATGTATAGTTCCTGGAGGCAAAATAAAGCAGTAGAGTACTGAGCCTGAAGTCAAATCATATCTCTTGACTATTACTAGTTGTAAGTCATTTACTTCTATGTGTCTCAAGCAACTCCATAGCAATGAACTCAACATGGCCTTCTCTATTGCTGGAAGGAATTCCCCACACTTTAGGAATTTCTCATCTTCATAGATTATTTTATCTACGAGATCTCAATCTTGAGAAAGGCAGAAACTCACTTTTATTAGTCTCTGAATCTCACTCAACCTCCACCAAAATCTTATCCTGTTGCCTCATCATGCCATGGAGATGACCTTGAATTCACCCTTACTTAATAAGGTCTGAACCTTGGCAGGTCCTAACAAATCAGGGAGCATAGGGGCAATGATGGATTGTTTGTCTGTCAACTGAGGACTAACCAAGCTAAGTTTAGAAAGGCTCATTTCCAAAAGTTTGGCCATCAACTGATAAGTTATTTTTGACACAGCAACTCATGAAGATTTTCAGCTAGGGTATGAAAGAATTATTCATACCTATAAAGTCACACCTGTTTAGCTGAATTAAAGAGGGACAAAAATGGAAAGAAAAAGACTGATTTTTGAAAGTTCTTTTAGGTACCAAAAATTGTCCAAAGAGGAAGAAAGGAACTGTCTTAAAATAAGTGATAGCAATTTCACATATTTCTCAAATCCATCTCTTCCTTTAAACTCCCCCATCTACTATTAGCATCAAATCTTTTCTCATCTCATGGCTAATGTATAAAATATTTTATATCACTTCATATTCATCTCAAGGATGGACTATCACTCATTGCTGTCTTCATTTCCCTAGTTCTTTTTTGTTTTGGTTTGTTTTTTGGTGAGACAACTAGGCTAAGGAACTCGCCCAGTGTCACACAGCTACTAAATGTCAGAGACCAGAGTCAAGTCCTCCTAATGCCAAAGCTGGTGTTCTATTCATTGTACTACCTAGCTGCCCCCATGTGTCTCTAGCTCATAGTACAGTGCTTGCACATAGTTGTTGTTCAGGCATTCAGAAATGTCTAATTTTCCATAACCTCATGGATCAGAAGATGCTAATATTGTCCATGAGGCTTTCTTGGCAACGATACTGGAATGCTTCACCATTTCCTTCTCCAGAGGCAAACAGAGGTTAAGTGACTTGCCCACACAACTAGTATCACACAACTAGTGTGTGAAGTCAAATTTCATCTAGTAGTTGCTTTACATATAGTAGGCTTCTTCCAATGTTGATGAACCCAAAATTTTACAAGTGGTTTACCAATCGATCATGCTTATTATCTGTAATTTATCATTATAAATGGGGAGAGTTTAATTGATTGAAAAAGAAATCTTTTTTATTAGAATGGAAACTGTCACCTTTTAGACAGAGATTAACTACTCCTACTTCACTGTCATAGTTATACCCATTGGAAAGATAGTGTGCTAGTTGGTCACCTCAATTCACTTCTGGAACCAATATCATAAATTAGATTGTTATGATTTTATTTCCCCACCAAAATATTGCTATAATGGTGGGTTAAAATCTTAATTGAGGACTTAGCATCAAATAAATCATAGATATGATCAATAACATGTCATAAAAATAGGCAATACAGTTATAGTCATTTAGCACAGTAAAGTTAGTATACTATAGGTCATGGCAATTACCCCTTCCCAAGAATCTCCTTTAACAAATCAAGCCCAAGCTATATCTTGGCAGATACATAATACAATCCAATACCAAGCTTGATTTTTTTCCCTTAATATCACATTTGTCTCCATTGTAAAAGCCATTCTAAATGGATATAAAAGCACTATGTTCATTGATCATATGAAATGCTTCAGAACATACAACAAAAATGTATACAGAATACATAGACACAACTATTAAAAAATATACCTATCTAAAACAAATTTGCCAATAGTAAACATCTAATTCCTCATATAATTTTACTTTGTTTCATAATTTAGAAAGACATATTTTGCCAATTATTTGGATGGTCAGAGTTTCTTTGAAAAACTATCTAGATGCTGAGTGAGATGAGCAGAACCAGAAAAACACTGTACACCCTAACAGCAACATAACGGCAATGATCAAACTTGATAGACTCACTCTTTCCATCAAAGCAATAATCAGGGACAATTTGGGGCTGTCTGAAATGGAGAATATCATCTGTATCCAGAGAATCAACCGTGGAGTTGGACCAAGGACTATTACCTTAAATTTAGGGAAAAAACTGATATCTTATTGTCTGATCTTGCTGTCTCATATTTTATGTTTGTTCCTTAAGGATATGATTTCTCTCTCTCATCATACTCAATTTGGATCAATGTATACCATGGAAATAATGTAAAACTGACAAATTGCCTTCTGTGGCGGGGGGAGGGAAGTAAGATTAGGGGGAAAACTGTAAAACTCAAATAAAATCTTTAATAAGAAAAAGAAAAACTATCTAGGAAGTCTGCACTAATGCCTTCTTTTTCTTTCTTTTTTTAGGTTTTTTTTTTTTTTTTGCAAGGCAAATGGGGTTAAGTGGCTTGCCCAAGGCCACACAGCTAGGTAATTATTAAGTGTCTGAGACCAGATTTGAACCCAGGTGCTCCTGACTCCAAGGCCGGTGCTTTATCCACTACGCCACCTAGCTGCCCCCTTCTTTTTCACTTGATAACTTTTCCTATAGCAAATAAAAGCTTTATAAGCAATTTCATGAACCATTAAAAAAAACACACAGGAGATCAAAGAAAAAGGAAAAAATCATGTGTAAAAATATAACAGTTCTTTCTGCAGTGGAAAAGAATTAGAAAGTAAGGGAATGCAGGAGCAGCTAGATGGTACAGTGGATAGAGCACTGACCTTGGAGTCAGGCGGACCTGAGTTCAAATTCAGCCTCAAACCCTTGATACTTATATGCTGTGTGAACTTGGGCAAGTCACTTAACCCCATTGCCCCATTAAAAAAAAAAGAAAAAAACAAGGGGATGTTAGGAAATTAATTAGGAAATGACTGAACAATTTATGGTATATGAATATGATTGAAAACTATAAGAAATGATAACAGGGATGGTTTCAAAAAAACTTAGGCAGACTTAAATGAATTGATGCAAAGTGAAATGAGAACAGCAGAGCAGCGTGTGCAGTAGCAGCAATATTATAAAAATAACCAACCATAAAAGACTTAGGAATTCTGATCAATAGAATGATCCAGGGGTGGCTAGGTGGGGAAGTGGATAGAGCACAGGCCCTGGAGTCAGGGGGGACCTGAGTTCAAATCCATTTACAGATACTTAATAATTACCTAGCTGCGACCTTGGGCACTTAACCCCATTGCCTTGGGGGGAGAAAACTAAACTAAAATGATCCACCACAACTCCAAATGATCCATGATGTAAATGTTATATACCTCTTGATAAAGAACTGATGGACTCAGAGTACAGATTGAAGTATATTGTTTTCCTTAATTCTCTTACTTTTTTCCAGAACATGGCTAATGTACAAAATATTTTATATCCCTTCATATGTAAAATGAATTGCCTGCTTTTTCAGCAAGTGAGAGAGAAAGTAAAAAGAAGGAGCTAATTGGAACTGAAAATAAATTAAGTTTAAAAAATAAGTATAAAATGGAAACAAAGACAGTTAACAAATCATGAATAACAGCAGCAGGATTCTTTAGAAAAGCAATGTGCTGAGGCAGGTAATTAGAACAATGGAAATGAAAGTTTTAGCTGTACTAGAAAAAAAGATAAAAATAAAAACCAGAGGGGCAGTCATTTGGGATAGATGAGACAATGAGCATTGATGATTAAGAGAAGACAGAATTACTCGATCCTAATTTTACCTCTATTTTCTTTTCTGAGAATAAACCCAGCTTGAATGGGAAGAAAAAAAGGTAAAATAACTAGTAGACATGTGAAACCCAACCTACCTAGGGAGATCATAAAAGAACAAATGCCAACTTTTATGAGTTCAGACCTCTAGAACCAAATTAAATATTTCCTATATTTAAATATTTTCTTTTATCCCAGATGTCTATTGAGACAAGTGAAACTGGTACTATGACAATAGAGATTGTCATCCTTTTTTCTAATGAATGGAGAATGAAGTCTGCAAATTATAGGGAAGGGCTTTTGATTTAGATTCGTGATATAATTTAAAAATGCATTATTAAAGCACTACAGATAAATATGTAAAAAAGAATAGTCATGTAGACACACTAATACAGTATTCATGAATCTGTGAACTGATCTACCTTTTCTGAAAGAAGTTGTTATACAAAGAAGGAAGTAAATTGTTTATACCCTTTGACCTAATGATCCCATTGCTAAGTATTTATCCCAAACAAGTCAAAGACAGAAATGAAGATGCCATATATAATGAACTACTAACTTTTATGGTAGTAAACAAAAACCTAGAAGCAAAATGACAACTAATAGGTAATTAATAAACAAATTTTGGTATATAAATGTCATGGAATGCTATCGTACTGTACAAAGAAATGACTATGAGAAATTCAGATAAACATGGGAAAATTTGCATGAACTGATGCAAAATGGAATAAATGAATCAGAAAAACAATGAAAAAACCCATTTTAATGCCCTTTTAGCTAAATCCAATTAAATTATTTATAAAAGTAATTCTATTTTCTTCAGAAATCTTTTTATTTTAGGTTTTTGCAAGGCAAATGGGGTTAAGTGGCTTGCCCAAGGCCATACAGCTAAGTGATTATTAAGTGTCTGATGCCAGATTTGAACTCAGGTATTCCTGACTCCAGGGCCAGTGTTCTATCCACTGCACCACCTAGCCACCCCTTCAGAAACCTTTGATTGACATCTAGGAAGAAAAACAGGTAAATGAGGGCTAAGTCAAAAAAATTTGATTTGTGGGCATGTAAATACCTCAATACCCATGGTAGAACCTGGGTGAGCCTACAAAAAAAAAGCCAACAGAAAAGAAAAGAAAAAGAGTCACTAAGACTCATACATTACACCTTGATAGTAATCATACTGCTCCTAGACATCCTGATGACTTTCTAGACCAAAATACCTTTCCCTAGCCATCACTCCCTATATATGTTATCTCTTACTGTTGAAAAAGAAGCTCTGTTATGGCATAAGCTATTTTGCTTCTATATGTGTTCAGTAATTAGTACTGTGTCTAATATGTAGTAAGTATTTAATAAGTTTTATCATTCATTCACAACATGTATATCCCATGTATCCTGATGAGAGAAATAGATAATGATTGTGACATCACCCTGGCCTAATAGAGCTAGTTCTAACTTGTGCAAATAATATATCTCATGAAATGGTCACATTTTTTTCAGATTTGCACTCTGTGTTTCCATTGAACTGGAATCAATCTATTATAACTTCAAATAATATAACTTCAAATAATTATAACTTCCAATAATATAAATTTGAATACATTTGTCTATTTCACAGGGTACATTATTCAAACTAATCAGGATCTAGCTTTTTCTTCTTGTGTGGTAGTACTGTAAACTCTCATCACCTAGTGTCCTCGAGCACCAGAGCCTTATTTTACTGGTTGATTGTAGAATGCCACCAATGGGAGTGGACCGGGGACTGTATTTGGTTTAATAAACAGAGATCTTGGAGATCTTGGAGAACTTGGAGAACTTGTCATCCTTGCCTCCCTTGTCTCCTGCCCCTTCAGTGTTCACCCGAGAAATTAATTAAGCTAGCCAGCAGGAACCTAATACATCATGAGCAGCTAGTCTAACTGGAACTTAATAAATGGTGTCCGTAGAGGGACACAAAGGCAGAACTATCTGAGTGGAGTCCGGGATAAGGACCAGCAGATACAAGCAACATCCAGGCAACATGGTGAAGCAGAAGACTTAAGAAGAGGTAACAAGTTAGTTACCATGGAGCTGATTTTAAGGAAGTTGTAACAAGGAAGTGTGGAGGAAAGGGAAAGGGAAAATGTATTCACAGCCATGACCTGAGGCAAAAGAAAGAAGCATTATCAAGAAAAACCTAGGATCAGTCCTACAGCACCTAGGGAAGAGACTTCAGCAGTACAAAAGGCCATTGAAAAAACAAAAGATCAGGGAGACAGTTTGATGGATCTAGGAGCTGTTTCAATCATATCCTGTTATTGAGGAGCCAGATCCTTTTAATCCAGGAAACCTTAGGCAAAGACATAAACCACTAGGTATAAAAGCAGTAAGAGATTTAAAGAAGGCATTGGGGGAATATAGGGCGAGATCACCTTTTTGTCTGGCTACAATTGGATGCTCTTGCATACTCTATATTAATACCTAATGATTAGAAGAAGATAGACCATGTTTGTCACCCAGACAATCTGTCTTTTGGATGATGGAGTTTATAGAACACTGTAAACAGACGGCTTTGAGGCATGCACAAGGTCCCAATGCCACCACATACTATGAACAATTAAGTGGCACAGGTCAATTTTTCAGCAATGCGGACCAACTATATTATGGATTAGAGACATATGAAAGAATTGCTACCTGTGTAAAGAATGCTTGGGGACGTATTCCAATACAAAATGATAAGAAAGCACCATTTGCACTTATCAGACAAAGAAATAATAAGGCTTTTGCAGATTTCTTTGCCCTGTTGCAGGAGGCAGTGGGAAGAACTTTAGGAGATGTAGCAGGAATAGATGTATTAATAAAACAATCAGCATGGGCTAATGCAAATGCTGATTGTCAGAAAGCAATGATTGGCTTAAGAAGCGATGCCACCATTGAGGAAATGATTCAAAGATGTGACAGAGTAGGGTCTCAGGTATATCATACAGAATTAATGACAAGAGCATTTGCTAATATGCACATGGGAAATAAAAAGAAACAGACTTGCTTTGTTTGTGGAAAACTTGGACATTTAAAGGAAAATTGTTAGAGTGCCCAAGGAGCTAAACCTAAAAAGGTCAGGGCACACTATCCTAAAACTCCGTGCCCAAAGTATAAAAAGGCAGGACACTGGGCATCAGAATGTAGTCAAGGAAATTTTAATGGTGAAAGGGGCCCTCTCCCAGGAGTCCCTCAAAAATAATAATGGGGTATGAGAGTTCAGGACCAGCAGGAGAACGGAATGGAAAAACCAGTATGCAGCTTTGGCAGCAAACTAATCCATATCAAACTATTGATGATCAAAAGTGCTGGGAAATTTAGAGTGCCTCCAAATGCTTCTACCGAAGTACATATTCACCCTTTACAATTAACAGATGAGGAATTTGCAATCATTTTAACTCCACCAAATCCAGGGTATATTCAGATTATATGTCTAGTAAAGCACGTGAATGGGGAAATTTTCTCTATTAAAATAATGAATGTTAATGATGGTGATAGCTACATAAATGAGAACGAATGCATAGCTCAGTTACATGTTTTTTCAAGATCTGGTATGAATAGGAAAGAAAGTGAGCTGAAAAAAGGGGCCAAAACAGAGAAACCACAATGAAATTATGTTTACAACTATGATTTCTTCAGAAAAACCTCTTTGTGTTATCCAAGTAGAAGGAATTGCTTCCCTAGGCTTGAGTGACACTGGGGCGGATCAGACTGTTCCCCAATCCAAACTGGCCACAACTTGGCCTAAACAGCTGCCTATACTAACCTAGGAGGCATTAGAGGTAGACAGGAAACAGAAATTTCTTGTCAACCCTTGAAATGGAGAAAAGAAGATAAAGCAGGGACTGTCACTCCTTTCATAATTGAAGGACTCCCTACAATATTATGGGGAAGAGATATATTATGTCAATTAGGGGCAAGAATTAGCACGGATTCTTTGACTGGGGCTGCTGTTGAGTTGGGAAGTGAAGATTCCGAGACAGTGCCACAGGGGGACCAAGCTTCTTCCTCAGCAGCAGTCCATACCAGTACCATGAATGGGATGCAGGGGACATGCTTGCTGTTCCTTTTGGCTGCTGCTGTCTGCCTGACTGAACTATGCATGCTAAGAGCAAACCAAACCCCTAAACCTACGGCCAAATTAGAGACTTCTGGATGATTTCGACCCTGACGCCTACAACAAATTCCACTCCTGAAGTCACAATTAGTTTCACTCTCCAGCCTACAATCAAGCACACTGTGACTCTTGCTCTGGCACCAGAAAGCTGTGAAGTACACACTAACTACACTTCCTATGTTGAGAGCAAAACTGTCACATGGTATTGGACAGTTGGTAAGGTATTGACTACTGTTCAGAAAATGCAACAACTCCTAATTGTACTGTTGTTAACAACTCAAGTAATTTCAAATACTCTCTCTAATATTCTGTGGCTCCTACCTTTTGCAGAGGGAGGGGGTAGGGAGAAGGGAAATCTTCCTTTCTAGAACTTTGAAACTCAAGCTTATGTCTCAGATGGAATGAAGGCTTCACTACAGAAAGGGCAAGACCCCCCCCCAAAAAAAAAACTTATTTTAGAAATCAAGGGACCCCCCATGCCTTCTTCCTAGTTTGGAGGGGGGTTGGGCAATAGGCCATAGTTTGGGAAGCTTCGTGATCAATTAGTTAAGAAAAAAAGGGGAAGAAGACTTTTTTTCTGGGACTGGGAAATTCAGATTTCATCTTTTGAATTAAACCTGTGCCTATGGTTAATATCTCTGTAATAGAGTGGCTAACTTTGAATTTTGTGAAGTTGTTTTAGAATGCATTCAGTTTTTTGATTGGTTATTTCAAGATTTTCATGAATATATACGAGGTTCCTCAAGGAATTCTGTTTGATCCCAAAAGTTATTTTTGACCAGTCTTAATTGGTGCATTATATGTGTATATGTGTATTTAATCATCAATAGGACATTTTGCATCTCTCCACTGGCCTGGAGAGGTGGGAAAATGTTTCTATATTCTGAGATCTGGTACTGGTACTGGCCAGGGTATCAATCTCAGCTTGGTAAATATGTGTCAAGAGAATTGTTACTGTTGCTGTGTGTGTGTGTGTGTGTGTGTGTGTGTGTGTGTGTGTGTGTGTGTGTGTGTGTCTGTGTGTGTGTGTCTGTGTGTGTGTGTGTGTGTGTGTAATTCAGAAAGAAATTATATTAGGATAAATTATATTTCTAGGAATTTGGGAATATTGAATCATATAATTTAATGATTTCTTTTGGGAAAAAGATATTTGTACTATCTGACTTGTTTTGATGTTAAATTGATATAATTGTCAAAGTTACTTATGTGATATATTCTTTGTCTCATCTTTATGGTAAGGGAAATATCACAAATCATGACCCCCTTCTGGAATGAATCTGTGGATTCATGCATAATATAATGATGGAAATATTATTTTGTAACTCATGTTAATTGATGTGGATACTTAGTTGTTTTTATTATTGTTTAAATTGACATTTGTTTATAGTATTTTTTAACTTTTGTTTACAATTTATGTGGTATTCATTATGTAATTGAATTAAGGATTTCACTTCAAAAAAAGACAAAAATGGGACATGTAAGGGACTATTGTATGTGGGAGTACTGTAAACTTTCATCACCTGGTGTCCTTGAGCACTAGAGCCTTATTTTACTGGTTGATCGTAGAATGTCATGGGAGTGGGAGTGGACCAGGGACTGGGAGGATATTGAAGCACTTGGTTTAATAAACAGAGATCTTGGAAATCTTGGAGATCTTGGAGAACTTGGAGAACTTGTCATCCTTGTCTCCCTTGTCTCCTGCCCCTTCAGTGTTAGCCTGGGTAAGGATAAAGTAGCCAGCAGGAACCCAGCACATCCTGAGCAGCTAGTCTAACAGGAACTTAACAATCCTGTAAGAAGAGAGTTCCTGTTTAAAATAACTATAAATGGGGCGGCTAGGTGGCGCAGTGGATAGAGCACTGGCCCTGGAATCAGGAGTACCTGAGTTCAAATCTGGCCTCAGACACTTAATAATTACCTAGCTGTGTGACCCTGGACAAGCCACTTAACCCCATTGCCTTGCAAAAACTAAAAAAAAATAAAATAAAATAAAATAACCATAAACAACAACAAAAAAAACGGGAGAATACTCACCAGGACAAAACCCAGGAACACAATTAAATTAAACACAAATAAATACAACCACAAAACATTTTTAATACAAAAAGTCATGGCAACAACACATGATAGACACAAGAAAATCATAGATTTCATCAAATTTTCAGACTTAGTACCTCTATGATATTCTCTCTAATCAAGAAGAGATTATATATGGCTCTGATCAAGACTGAGTCACCCTTATCTTTCCAGGATAGCAATTCTGGGTGCCACATTTTGCAAGCAAAACTGATGAATGGGAGACTGTCCAGAGGAGGGCAGCAAGGATTAGGAAGGGCTGTGAGTTCATACTATGTGCAGATGAATTGAAGGAATTGGGGGTGTTAAGACAGAAGAGGAATACAGAGAGAAAATGGCAAGTCTCTGTATTTGAAAACCTGTGCTTTGGAAGAAAGATTACATTTGCTTTTCCATCCCAGAGAGCTAAAGGGAAATGAGTGGCTTAAGGCGAGAAAGTACTTCCACAATTAGCTCAATCTAGAAGTGGAACAGGCCTTTGTCTCCTCTCAGAGAAGGTCTTTGGATAAAGGTACAGATATCCTCAGAGAGGATGGGCAGATCTTCAGGTAGGATTAGAAAGAATGTGGGCCTACCTCCAATTCTGGCATTTTGTGGCTTTTTTTAGTGAGCATGGCCTGGTAATATGTGTTCCCAAACCACTGCTTTAATAAAGTATTCCATATTTTTCCAGGAATTAACTATAGCATTGATCTTCTTTCTACTTCCTCACCATTTTCCTCCTCTTCGGATATAACATGCAGAAATACATGGGCATAACTGTATCTACTTGGAGGTTATGAAATGGAAAACCACATGGGTAGTTCCCAGCACCCCGAGGATGAATTATAAAATCAATGAGTTGGGTTTTTCCTTTATTTAAACATGTAGAGAGGAGAGAGAGAGAGAGAATTCAGTGATTCTTGAAACACAGCCCAATAGTATTTCATCTCTCCAAATGAGGAAACTCGTGATAAATTAAAGGATATCCTAAACCATATACTTCCAAGAGTCAAAGGCATCATCTTGGACTTATTATATAGAACTGTTGGCCTTCTCCTCACAGTGAGTTCTTTCAGGATGATGAGTAATTGTGTGTGCATGTATGCAAACAGAACATGTGATAAACATCCAATAAATTAGAGAATGGTGTTTAAAAAAATCTCTTGGGTACAGTGTTCCTTTCTAGTAGATAAACATCTTGCTAAGGGCTAATGTTCTTTTGGAAGATTTTCCCAAACTAACATTACAGCAAGTTGGCACCATTCAGAACATAACATTCCTGTCATTCCCTTCTTATAAGCAACAGAGTAATATTCAGAAAAAAAGAAAGGACTCTGAATGAATTTGTAAACACTAAGAATTTTTTTTTTAATTCTTGTTTCTGAGTCTTTGACTCAAGACTAAACTAGCTTCTGGGACATTATTTAATTTTTAAAAGATGGTTCTTGAAGATGGAGGGAAGACAAGAATGTTTGTGTTGAAACTGTGTAGACCACAACTCCTGAAAAATCCAACAAGCTTATTCATAGTTCAGCAAAGGTTGGGCTTTGGGCCAAGTGTTACAGAATATTTCTTCCAGCCACTGAAACACTGTGGAAACTGTATTACTGGTTTGTGTATGTCTCCAGTAGTCCTGTTGTAACGGGGGCTAACTTTTGCTTGTGTTTGTTTCATTTTGTTTCTATGTTTCAAAGTTCTTACAGTAACTTGGGCTATTTAAGCCACCATCCTCAAGGGAGAAAACCCACTTCTAAAGCTGACAAAGTATTCTTTGGAATGACAGCCCTCCTGAAATGACAGGACTAGACAAAATATAAAGATATTATCATCTCATATTCTAGGACCAATGCTGCAAATTGATTTATTTGAAAGTTCCTTAAAAGGAATTATACTTATGCAGCAAAAATCATCTTAATGAATTAAAACAAAAACCTCTCAACCAGAAGGCCTAGATTTAGGAGGATTTTAATCCTGTTCACTAGCTTGTGTAACTTTGGACAAAGTATTTAATATCTCTTGTCTTAATCACTTGATCTATAAAAATGAAAGCCCCAGACTAAATAGTCTCTAAGGTTCCTGTCTGCTCCAAAATACTAAGAAATAGGGACTTTTTTAACCTCTTTCTGGATCTATGGTTTCATCAACGTAGGGAACTCTAAATGAAAAATAGCTTCGTATTAATATAGATTTGGAATTGTTTTGCAATACATAGTCTTTGAGAGTTGCTACTGGCACTAAAGTGTTAAGTGTCTTGACCAGGACAATGGAATCAATATGAACTTTGATCTTCCTAATTCAGGTGCTGGCCTACTATCCACTATACCCATAAAACCTCTCCTGAAAGACTATATATAAAAACTTGTCTTACAAAGTGGAGGAGGAGGAGAAAAAAGAAAGGAGAAGAAAAGAAGAAGGAGGACGGGGAGGAGGAGGAGGAGGAGGAGGAGGAAGAGGAGAATCTTTCTATAACTCTACTTCAACTTTGAATGAATCACAATGAATTCTAGCTTTTCTACACTGGAGGACTTACACCTAGGTAAGAAAATACTCCATTAAGAATAATAGAAAACATTTATATAGTACCTTTTATATGCTGACTCTCTACTAAGCACTTTATAAAAATTTTCTCACTTGATGCTAGGAGTTAGGTGTTTTATTATCTCTATTTTACAGATGAGGAAATTAAGGCTAGTTTCCACATATGTGCCCTTTATATGTTTTCTAGGTGTGTTCATGGAGATTAAGTGACTTGTTTAGGGTAACACAGCTAGTGTCTGAATCAAGATTTGAACTCAGATCTTCCTGACTTCAGATGTAGCTATCTACCCATTGTGCTACCTGAATGCCATTAACACTTTGTAATACAAACAAGATTACCAAGAAAACACAAATCCTTTAAATTTTGTAGTTAATTCACTTTTCTCTAGGATTTAGTTTCCTCATCTAGTGAATTAAAGGAGGTGAATATGTGAAATCCTGTGACACTAAGACCCCTCTTATAAAGAAGTAAAAATTGTGCTGTATCTCTTTTGGTTTTTCTTGAATGGAAGGCCTAATCAAGATAGGTTCTTATTCTCAAAAAAGACAAGACTCAGAACTTTCCAATAACTCCATTTTTCACTAGCAACCCATCTTGGTTTACACTCCACAGAACAATCATGCTTTCATGCTCAGAATTCATTTTGAATCTCCATAAATCCTTATTGAATTGAATGAACATAACTAGATCAATATAAGGAGTGACCTTAGTTTAGTGGTGACTAGATCTTAAGTTTTCTGAAGACAGAAGTTTCCCAAGTGTATGCCCACTTGACCATGGTTCTCTTTGATGAATAATTCAAGAACCACATAGCTCTATCCCCCTCTTAACTCAAACTTCCAGGAGAACATGGGTTTATGAATTTAATTTGTTTTGAGATTCTGTTTGTCATGAGATTTGTTCATATTATAAAGCAAATTTTTCCCATAGGAAATAATGTAAAGTCGGATGATCAGTATTATATCCCCCAAAATATTCATATAAAAATAATTATTTATAATCTTAGGTAAGTTTTTTTGTTCCTAATGCACCAGAAATACAATAGCAATGATGAGTAGACAATATAAACCAAAAATAAAATAAATTAACCTGCACTTTACCTTTGAGAAAAGTTGTGGCTGGTGTGAGAGAGAAGAAAAGGGAGAAGAGGAAAGGAAGGGTTATTGCTTGGAAGGAGAATCTCCTTCCATGAGAACATGCTAATTTCACTAAAAGTAAGATTAACACTACTGCCTTCACTTATTTTTCATTTTTCAGAATCACTTTCATGTTTTGTCATGCTGATTTTTTTTCTTTGTGTTTACTTCTGAGTGAATTGAAGCAGATAGACCAATTCGGAGGCTATGCAACAGTCCAGGTAAGAGGTAATGAAGGCATGAGCAAAGGGGATAATTGCAAATAGTAAGAAGGGGTTGTCCATGGAGATAATATTGAAGTAGAAATGAATTGTTTTGAGTGAGGTTCCTTTGTTTGACAAATGAAAGCAAACAAAAACAAAAACAAAAACAAACTATTGCCCTAGTTGAGTGTCATCCCCATCATGAGCCATTTAAGTCCAAACATGATGTTCATATTGCAAATTTTTTTTCATCCTGCAAGACAAATTTTGTAAAAAAGTTTTCCTTGTCCAGTAAAGAATACATAAACAAGGTTATTCATAAATCAATGTTCTATTGTAATTAAAAAGTGTCTTTGAAAGATTTTAACCAAAGATCTAAGAGTTGGATGCCTTTTTTCTCATAATTATATGATCTCTGAGGTCCCTTCTAGCTCTAGTTCCTAAGAACTGATAAAAAAGAAAAAGGAGAGGGGGGGTGGGAAAGCAGATTAAAAATAAAATGCCATCTTTTGCATTATAGATTAGAATGTAAACTCCCTGAGGCTTATTTCCTATATTACTAATGTTTCCCTGCTCCAGGGACTCATAATTTCAGTCATGTGAGAATTTCCTCCAGCACTGCGCCAGGTAACAATACCAACACAACTTAGGAGATAGGTGGTCTTCTAGAAGAATCAAGTGGGTCAAACAGTTCAGCCCCTGAAGTGAAAATGATGATGAGCTTCCAAGGCTAACCAGCCCGGATCTACAACAACAGACATAAGGTCTGTTCCTGGTCTATATTCAAAATCTTTCCAGCCAAATAAGAGTCTGACAGAATATATATGTTCTTTTCTTCAATGTTTTGAACTGCAGGAATTCAGTCATTCATAGGCTAATTTACTTTTTTCTTTTCTGACCACTATAAGGTTTCCAGGGTCACAGTGTGTGAGATTTAAATAGACAGACAGATAAATGGACAAATGGATGGAAGGATGAATAGACAGATAGACAGCATTTTATTTCATCTTAGTTTTAAAAGGGAAGGAGTTTTAGTGGGGGGGGGTTCATGATAGGAGGACATGATCTCACAATCCCTTCATTTTACAGATGACGAAACTGAGGCTCATGGAAACTAATTATCTCACTCAAGGTCCAAAGGTGGTAAGCATCAGAAGTAAAATTTGAACTCAGGTCCTCTGATTCTAGAGACACCTTAATTTGCTATTCTCATAAAATTACATACAGGTCAAGACCAAAAAAAAATTAAAAGGAATTTTTATCTGTGAGAAACTGACATCTCAGAATCCTGAATACATGACATTCATGGAAAACTCTGTTACAAATGAATATCACTGCAGAAGCATCTTCCTATTTCCAGCAAAATATAGCAACAAGATGAACTAATATTTCATTTAAAAAGTTATGAAATCAAGATGTTCAATATGCAAAATTTTTTCACTTTGATGTGGTGCATTGTACTGAAGGAAATACTGAAGTCTTACTGGAAATTAGAATCTGTTATTATTGTTCTTAAAATGTTGAGAAATTTTGCAAAAGTAGCCTATGGGTCTTTTCTGTTGCTTGGTTGTCCTCATTTACTTTGTGATTTCTGTTAAAAGGGAAATGAGGCCATGGGCAAGAAGTTGATGCAATGAAAAATATAGCATCCATTGTTCTGGGATTTGAGGACCCTGGTTTCATCACTGAAGGTACCAAAGTAAATTGACATTTATGGTCTTTGTCAATTCCCTGGGGCACTGAAAAGTTAAGTAACTTTTCTAACAATGTGTCAAAACTTGAACTCAGGTCTTGATGCTTTCAAATCTAACCTTCTCACCCTCTTGCTGCCCACTAGAAATGATCAGTGATGGGTGTCTAGGTGGCATAGTGGATAAAGCACCGGACTTGGAGTCAGGAGTACCTGGGTTCAAATCCGGTCTCAGACACTTAATAATTACCTAGCTGTGTGTCCTTGGGCAAGCCACTTAACCCCATTTGCCTTGCAAAAACCTAAAAAATAAATACCACATTCATATTTAGAGAAGGAATTGTGGAGTTTAAATTCAGATCAAAGTTTGTTATCTTATTGTTTTTAAAAGTTTTCCTAAGAATTATATCATTTTTAGATATCTTAATGTCTGATCTTGTTATCTCTTATACTTTTTGTTTCTTCCATAAGGATGTATTTCTCTCTCATCACACTCAATTTGGATCAATGTACAACATGGAAACAAAATAAAGACTGACAGATTTGCTTTCCATGGTGGGGGGGGAGTAAGATTGGGAGAAAAATTGTAAAACTCAAAACTCAAATAAAATCTTTAAAAAAATAAGAATTATGTCCTTTTTGCTTTTGACAAAATGCAGCACCCATTCCTACTAAAAACACTAGAGAGTGTAGGAATAAATGGACTATTCCTTAGAATAATTAGCAGTATCTATCTGAAACCATCAACAAGCATTATATTCAATGAGGATAGGCTAGAGGCATTCCCAATAAGATCAGGGGTGAAACGAGGATGCCCATTATCACCACTACTATTCAATATCATATTAGAAATGTTAGCTTCAGCAATAAGAGAAGAAAAAGAAATTGAAGGAATTAGAATTGGGAAGGAAGAAAAAAAAGCTCTCACTCTTTGCAGATGACATACCTAGAGAATCCCAAGAAATCATCAAAAAAAACTACTGGAAACAATTAGCAATTTTAGCAAAGTTGCAGGACAAAAAATTAACCCTCATAAATCCTCAACTTTTCTGTATATGACTAGCAAGATACAGCAGGAAGAGCTAGAAAGAGAAATCTCATTCAAAGTAACCTCAGACAATATAAAATACATGGAAATCTATTTGCCAAGGCAGACTCAGAAACTTTTGAAAACAATTATAAATTATAAAACACTTCTCACACAAATTAAATCAGATTTAAATAATTAGGCAAACATCAACTGCTCATGGATAGGTAGAGCTAATACAATTAAAATGACAATTCTACCAAAACTAAACTACCTGTTTCATGCTATACCCATCAAAATTCCAAAGATTACTTTAATGAGTTAAAAAAAAGTTGTAAGTAAATTCACATGAAGAAATAAAAAGTCAAAAATTTCCAGGGATTTAATGAAAAAAAGTGCAAAAGGAGGGGCTTAGCCTTACCTAATCTAAAATTATATTATAAAACATCAGTCATCAAAACTGTCTGGAATTGGCTAAGAAATAGAGTGGTGGACCAGTGGAATAGACTAGGTGCAATAGCAGGAATTGATTATGGTAATCTGCTGTTTGATAAATCCAAAGAGTCTAGCTATTGGGATAAAAACTCTCTCTTTGATAAAAAAAAAAACTTCTGGGATAATTGGAAGTTAGTACATAAGAAACTTAGAATAGACCAACACCTCACACCAAGATAAGATCCATATGGGGTGGCTAGGTGGCGTAGTGGATAAAGCATCAGCCCTGGAGTCAGTAGTACCTGGGTTCAAATCCGGTCTCAGACACTTAATAATTACCTAGCTGTGTGGCCTTGGGCAAGCACTTAACCCTGTTTTCCTTGCAAAAATGTAAAAAAAAAAAGATAAGATCCAAATGGATACCAGATTTAGACATTAAAATACAATACTATAAGCAAATTAGAAGATCAAGGACTAGTTTACCTGTCAGATCTATGGAAAGGGAAGCAGTTTGTGACTAAGAAAGAGATGGAGAACATCACTAAAAACAAACTAGATGATTTCTATTACATTAAATTAAAAAGCTTTTGAACTGACAAAAGCACTGTAACCAAGATCAAAAGAAATGTAATAAACTGGGAAACAATATTTACAACTAATGTTTCTGACAAAGGACTCATTTCTAAAATATACAGAGAACTGAGTCATATTTTTAAAAAAAGCCATTCCCCAGTTGACAAATGGTCAAAGGATATGCAAAGGCAATTTATAGAAGAGGAGATCAAAGCAATCCATAGTCATATGAAAAATTGCTCTAAATCATTACTTATTAGAGAAATGAAAATTAAAGCTTCTCTGAGGTACCACCTCACACCTCTCAGACTGGCCAATATGACCAGAAAGGATAATGATCATTGTTGGAAGGGATGTGGGAAATCTGGGACACTATTACATTGTTGGTGGAGTTGTGAACTCATCCAACCTTTCTGGAGAGAAATTTGGAACAACACCCAAAGGGCAACAAAAATGTGCATACTCTTTGATCCAGCAATACTAGCCCTGTTTGTGGCAAAGAATTGGAAATTAAGTAAATGTCCTTCAATTGGGGAATGGCTTAGCAAACTGGTATATGTATGTCATGGAACACTATTGTTCTATTAGAAACCAGGAGGTATGGGAAATTCAGGGAAGCCTGGAGGGATCTGCATGAACTGATGCTGAGTGAGATGAACAGAACCAGAAAAATGCTGTACACCCTAACAGCAACATGGGGGCAATGATCAACCTTGATGGACTTGCTCATTCCATCAGTGCAACAATCAGGGACAATTTGGGGCTGTCTGCAATGGAGAATAACATGTGTAACCAGAGAAAGAACTGTGGAGTTTGAACAAAGAGCAAGGACTAGTACCTTTAATTTAGAAAAAAAAAAAACCTGATATCTCATTGTCTGATCTTACTATCTCTTATACTCCCTTTTACTTTATGTTTCTTCCTTAAGGATATGATTTCTCTCTCATTACACTCAATTTGGATCAATGTATACATGGAAACAATGTAAAGACTGACAAATTGCCTTCTGTGGGGGGTGGAGGGAAGTAACATTAGGGGAAAATTGTAAAACTCAAAATAAATAAAATCTTTAATAAAAAAAAGAAAGAAGGAAAAAAGAAAAAAAGAAAAAACTGAAAGAAAAAAAGAAAACCACCATTACATATAGTTAGAAAAATAAAGAAATAAATGGTGGGGGGGGGGACTACATGTAAAAAGAAGGTTAATACTTTTTTAAAATTTTTTGAGTTCCAAATTCTCTTCTTCCATCTCTTCTTCCCCAATTGAAAAAACAAGTGATTTGATGTAGATTATGTGCAGTTTTGCAAAACATATTTCTACATCAGTCATGCGGTGAAAGAAATCACAAACAAAAACCATAAACAAAAACCAACAAAAATAAAAGTATACTTTTATCTGCTTTAAGAGTCCATCAGTTCTTTTTTTTTTTTTGTTAGATTTTTGCATGGCAGATGGGGTTAAGTAGCTTGCCCAAGGCCATACAGCTAGGTAATTATTTAGTGTCTGAAATCGGATTTGAACCCAGGTATTCCTGACTCCAGGACTGGTGCTTTATCCACTGCACCACCTAGCCGCCCCCATCAGTTCTTTCTTTGGAAGTAGATAGTATTTTTCATCATGAGTGTTTTAGGATTGTCTGAGTGTTATATTGACAAGAATGTCTAAGGAATTCACTGGTGAATATTGTCATTTACTCTGTAAGGTGTTCTCCTAGTTCTGTTCACTTCTTTTTTGCATTAGTTCCTGTAAGTCCAGGTCTTTCTAAAGGCATTCTACTCATCATTTCTTTTTTTTGAAATATTTTGAAATATTTGTTATTCCAATCATTTTTACAAGGTTTTTCATTTTACATTTTAATTAATGATTATTAATAAATTGAGAAAGAAGAATCAAATCCAAATGGAAGAAAAAAATTAGAGAGAAATTAACTATATAAAAATAAGATAACTTTTAAAAATTGTAGATAATAAGCTTTAGTCTGCATTTAGACTTCACAGTTCCCTCTCTGGATATGATGATATTTTCCTTCACAAGTCTTTTAGAATTGTCTGTGATTATTGTACTGATGAAATGAAGAAGTCCATCATAGTTGATCATCATTCAATGTCTTTGTAAGTGTATTTAATGTTCTTCTGGTTCTGCTCATCTCACACAGCATCAGTTCATGTAAGTCTTTCCAGACTATTCTGAAGTCTCATCCCTCATGATTTCTAATAGAACTATAGTTTTCCATCATATACATACACCACAATTTGTTCATCCATTCTCCAATTGATGGGCATTCCTTCAATTTCCAATTCTTTGCCACCATGAAAAACTACTCATTATTTCCTACAGTATAAGAGTATTTCAGAACATTCATAATCTCAATTTGTTCAGTCATTCCTCAATTGATGAGCATCCCCTCAATTTCCAATTCTTTGTCACTACAAAAAGAGTTGCTATAAATAGATAGATGGATAGACAGACAGACAGACAGACAGATAGATAGATATCCCTTTCCTTTTTTTTAAAAATCTCTTTGGGATATAGGCCTAGTGTAAGTATTGCTGGGTAAGGGTTTAAACACAGTTTTATAGCCCTTTGAACATAGCTTCAAATTGCTCTCCAGATAGTTGGACCAGTTCACAACTCTACCAACAGTACATTCGAATCCCAATTTTCTTTTATCTCTTCTAACACTTGAAGAAAATTGTTAACTGAACAAAATATAACTCTTAAACACTGTGAAATGGTCCCCAAAAGCACACATATATTTAAAATTAGTTATGTTAAAAGCATTTTTCCCTAAAAGAACAGGAAAAGAATAGTCAAATATAGCCAGAAAAGGTACAGCTCTGAGAAGAAGAAAAAGGAGAGGATAGTCTTTAAAGCATTCTTAGTGCCCTCTTGCTACTGAAAGGAGAGGAGGAAATATTCCCCATGTTTACATTCAGTTTAGACTGTTGGTGTAAATTGCTGTCTTCATTCATTTCAGGAAAGTAAACAGATTAGAAAGATATTTTAAAGAATGTTTAAAAGCTACTGGGCTTGATTTTTTTTTTGCCTTCTTATTTGTGTTTGTGGTTAACCAATTTTCTGAAATCTCATGCCTTTTTCTTTAATGACAAATTCTGAAACTTCCAAAACAGCTTTTGACAAAAAGAAACCTTTAAATAGACTTGCCTCCTCTTTGTTGATGTTATCAGAGTCAAGAATGGAAAATAAACTGAGAGGTTATTTATGGAAAAATAGATTGAGATAGATCCCCCACTTTTCTGAAACAGTAATTTCCAGCCTTTATCAGAAAGCAGGAATTTGCAGATTTTTGCTTTCTGAGATAATTTATTGCTTTCATTAAAACTGAATAGTGAATCTCCTGGTAGGATAATCCCAACAGAAGTTAAAATAAAGCAAGAAGAATGAAACATGGATTTTTAAACTGAATAATAGTTAAAAATCATATAGTCTAAGGCCCTTGTCTTATACACAGAGAAATTGGACTCTAGAGAGATCAGGTAACTTGTCCCAAGGTCATAGAGCTAGAGGGGTGTCTCTGAGTTTAAATTCAAACCTATGCATTTTGACTCAGAATTATAACTAAGAATTTGAACAATTGGGTCAATTCTGCTGGGCAGAGAGGATTGGTGGAGCGTCTAAGGAATGGTCTCTCAGTATGTGGTTGAGACAGAATAGAGATAAATGTCATGGTAGTTAAAATGGTTGGAAAATTGAGAGGTCCGAATCTTCAAAGGAGACAAAGGTTGGAATGAAGATTTTGGAATTAACAGTAAGACTGAATTAGTGAATTAGTAAGAATTTAGTGAGTGTAGAATCATACAGAACCAGTCAAGACAGAGTGAAATTTAATAAGGACCAAAAGATTGAGAAATGTGAGACTAGGCCTAGCATACAAGCTCATAGATTTAGAACCAAAACTATGACCTTAGAAGTCACATTTATTATTATTCAATGGTTTTCAGTTCTGTCTAATTCTTCATGACCCCATTTGGGGTTTTCTTGGCAAAGATCCTGGAGTGGTTTATCATTTTCTTCTCAGTGCATTTTACAGATGAAGAAATTGGGACAACAAGGTTAAGTGATTTACCCAGGGTCACACAGCTAGTAAGTGTCTGAGGCCTCATTTGAACTCATGTAGATGAGTCTTCCAGCACTCTTTCCACTGTGCCTCCTAACTGCCTCTGTTTTACACATAGGACAAACAAAACCTGGAAGGATTATTACCAGTCCCATACCAGATAAGAAACTCTTTCCTCCCTAGTGGACATCAATTCCCCATACCTATGTGAGGGCAAGGTGGAATTGGTAAGAGGGAGAGGGGAAAGCTCCAGGCTCTTTGAGATTCTGTAAGTCCCTCCCACTTCTTTCTGTTTTCCAGCTTCAAGAGAGATGATGAAAAATGCCAATCCCACTCCAGATGGCAGGAAAAGACTCTGGCAAGACATGAGAGAAACTGGCCATTTGCATTATGTCCCTGTCCCTAGCCTGCTACACTAGAGATGTCAGAGAACTTCCCCATGGGTAGGATCTAGATGATTTCTTGGTTGATTTGAGTTACTAACTCTCAATATGGGAGTTCCAACACTTTCTATTATCTGATATGTATTGATTTGTATTGTCTCCTATGTCTACTTTCTCTGATTTCTGTTTTGCTACCAATTTTCTTTGAGTTCATTTTGGAACTGGTTTATGATGGGAAGGGAGTCAAGGCTTGGATATTAAGCTTGGGTCTTGCTTCTTCCCAAACAACAAAACAGTGATCAGAAGCTTAGTTTGAACCTGAAAATGAAATGGGGGAGAAGAGACTAGAGGTGCCTTGTCTACCTCCCTTTGAACCATCCAATGACACCCTCATGCTTCATGTGGCAGGGACAGTTCCTGCTACACTAATAAAAGCAGGAATGAAGGCCAGGTGGGTGGAGGATGACCTTACCTATTACCTTTGGCTTTTATTTTAGTTCAAATTTGCATGCCAAACTAGACAAAGACCTAATGAATTTCTAACCCTCAATCAGAATTTTTTTTGATCTAGAATAAAGAACCAAAATTCAGTCCCAGATTAAATACTTAAAAGAAAGAATTTATTCTAAACCTAGGATTATTATACTGGATTTTTGTCCAGTAGGATCTCTGGACTATATGCAATGACTCATAGTCTCCAAATATGGCTAAAGAGATGTCAATCTGCCCTTATTCTTAGCAAATGGGAACTGAGATGATTGGCAGGTAGTTCTGAAGACTGTGATCATGTTAACCATCAAAACTAGAAGCAACCAAGCAAGGACAGGTTTGGGGGGAGGGGAAGAGGTGGGGTACTTCCAGAAGAGATTATAGCACTTCTCATCAGGCAGACCAGAGTGGTTAGGATGTGATATCACTTGGAGAAATTAGTTACCAGGCAGCAAAGAAGTCAGGAGTAGACCCCTTTAAATGATCCTTGCCACACATATCCTCTATTTCTGTACCTCACTATATGGGTTTTATATTTGTGTCCTATACATGTTTTCTGATTGTGGTCATTGATGACATATGTACATTTGGGAGACTATGCATCAGCCTTATAGGGGAGGGGGAATAATTTACTGTTATTTACCTTACATTTATATTTCATTAAATACCTTTGTTTTTTAACTACTTATTTGCTCTGGATGATTAATAAAAGCAAACCCATCAATGGGGACTTATGAACTATGATTTTCGAAGAGATTGAACTATTTAAATAGGGCCAGATCTTCTTGGAACCCCACATATGAGCCCCAGATATTTTATCTAGAAGAAGACAATCAGACCTTAATAATTAAGCAGAACTAGGATTCTGACTAACTATAGGAGTCTTTCTATTATATTTCAATAGTGGAAAGTTCCAGGAATATTCAAACAGAAATGTAGAGGAAGACAGGAACTGAGAAGTGGTATGAATGAGTTTACAATGAACAAATGCTGGTCAGACCAGCATCACATTCCTTCCCCAGTGATTTCCACCACTTCTCCCCTAACTGAACTCATGCTGTTATCCCATATTATGAGGATTCTTCTCCCTATGGAATAGGAAGCAGCAGCCTCAGAGAATCAGGAGAAGGAACTAGCAAGGAACCAATTGGGCAATAGGAGAGGGGGAGAGGAAGTTGTACACTCCACTTCTCTTCACAAATATTATTTCCCCAGGGATGTCTTATTTAGTTTCTTCTCTGACCCCAAAGTTAACATTCGTTTCTCTGAATCACACTTCTTCTCAGGCGTCTATTTGTTCCACATCCAAATAATAAAATTGCATTTTATCTGAGATTTTATGCAGACATTTCCAAAGAGAAGGTCTGTTTCCCAGAAATATGTTTGATTCATCCTCTCAAATTGTTACATGTTCAATCTAAGGCATCATTCTGCAATCAGTTTGCACTATTGTAGAATCATGTTAGATTTCTAAGCCACAAGCACATTTCAACTGATTTGAGTTTTGCCTGGGTCATGATTCCCCTCATAGTTCAGGTTATAACATATTACAATACTTTTTGCTTTATAAAAATGATTATTCTTCTCAAATGACTTATCAAAGTCAAGATTGGAAGGAAATTCTTCCCAGATTATCATAATATTCTGATCTTTCCATGTTTCCTAAAATTTCCATTATTACCCCATTAGAGAAATAATAATAATAATAATAATAGTTCACATTTTTATCATGATCTACAGCTTCTACTGGGACTGAGGAAGAAAAGAACAGGCTGGATTGCATTTTGGGAAATGACAAAGCTCTTTTAGTAACTCCAAGCTTCCCCTGGAAACCTTCATTTACATTAATACCTACATTCTATATTAATGCCTGTATTCCACTGGTCTGGCTGTAGAGTAAGGAGAAATAAGATGCTATGGTCTCTGAAAAATTCAAAATGAATATCATACAGAAAGAAATAGAGAGAGGGTGGGAACAACAAGCATGTCCCAAAAGTCTTAGTGCAGTTTTAAAACTTAGTAGTTTAAAATATTGGTGCTTAGGTAGGTTAAAAACACATCCATTCCAGCCTCAGATACTTAATAATTACCTAGCCGTGTGGCCTTAGGCAAGCCACTTAACTCCATTGCCTTGAAAAAAAATCTAAAAAAAACCCCCCACATTCAGACTTTTAGGATACCCTGGGAATTCAAATGGGGAATTTTGGAATACAGAAGTAGTAAAATAATATCCAATAATTGTATGATAAGAAGACATGAGTTAGCCATGGAGCAGAGGTGAGAGATAGCAAATGAACAACCACTGTGTTCTACCAGTATCCCCATAATGTCAGGAGAAAGTGAGCAAGATCCCCAGCACATTGATGGACCCCCTTGTGGCTAGGATCCGGGAAGAGTTGAACGAGTCATATGGGATGGGCAGGTTCGGTTGGGTAACATTATGTGAATCTCTGAAATTAAGGTGATCACTTGTTCATTTGGGTATTTTACCATTTATAAAGTACATGTTCCACAATTCTTCAATAATCATTCTAATCATGATAACTGATATTTAAATGTTTTTGTTCAGTCATTCCTTCCTATCCTATGGTTTTCTTTCTTTTCCCTTAGTTCTAATTCCTTATACAGAAAATGACTATTATGTAAACATGCTAAACACAAATGTACATGTACCATGTTCACTAGACTGTTCCCCACTTAGGGGAGCGAGGTGGGGAGGGAGGGTGGAAGAAAATTATGTAACTTATAAATTTGCATGTGTATGAATGTTGAAAAACTTTTACAACATATATTTGGAAAAACAAAATAAAAGGAATGCTTTTTTAAAAAAGATGTTTAGCCTCCAAGTGAAACTACAATGTGCCACCAAGTAGGCATACATGCCAACCTTCTATGAAGATCTCTTTGATCATCCTGAGTCCTTGCAAGCCTTACAAGAGGCCTTCTTTTAGCAGATAAATGATTCTTTTTTCTCACATGTAACAGATACAAACATTTCATAAAAGAAAGATAAAACTCTCATAGAGCTGAATATTCATTAGTACCTAGGAAATAAGTGTTGTATTAGTTTTTAGAGAAATGCAATTAAATTTTTTCAATTCAGTTGCACCATCCTTAATTAGATAGCAAGTGATCTCATTTTTTTGCAAGGCAATGGGGTTAAGTGGCTTGCCCAAGGCCACAAAGTCAGGTTAATTATTAAGTGTCTGAAGTCGGATTTGAACTCAGGTACTCCTGACTCCAGGGCTCTATCCACTGCGCCAACTAGCTGCCCTGATCCCATTATTTTTGATGATTTTTCCCAAAAAATATTTTAAACCATCTGTTCAATAATATTTAAACATTTTTAACATTCATTTAAAAAATTTTTTGAGTTCAAAATTTTCTCCCTCTCTTACTTCCCCACTCCCTGAGATGGTTAGCAATTTTATATAAGTTATATATTTGCAATCATGCAAAATACTTCAATTTAATCATATTGTGAAAGAAGAAATAGACCAAAAAAAACATGAAGAAAACAAAAAAAAAGAAAAATAATTTGCTTGATCTGCATTCAACTCCATCAGTTCTTTCTCTGGATGTGGATAGTATTATTCAACATGGGACCTTCAGAATTGCTTTGGATCCTTGTATTCATCAGAAAATCTAAGTTATTCACAGCTAATCATTGTACAATATGACTATCACTTATGTGTCATGATCTCCTGGTTCTTACTCACTTCACTTTGTGTCAATTCATGAAAATCTTTCCAGGTTTTTCTGAAATAAACCTGTTCATCATTTTTGTTATAAAGTACCCTCTTTAGGGCGGCTAGGTGGCACAGTGGATCGAGCCTTGGAGTCAGGAGTATCTGAGTTCAAATCAGACACTTAATAATTACCTACCCATGTGGCCTTGGGCAAGCCACTTAACCCCACTGCCTTGCAAAAAATAAAAAAATAAAGTGCCCTCTTTATTAAAAGATATGATTGTAGAAATAAAATCCTAATTTTATTTAGTAAATAAAATACTTTATATAAACAAACTGGGTAAATAAACTAGATACTTCAAAATCATTAACTGATTTAACATTTATTAAGTCCCTGCTATGTTCAAAACATGTTGCCAGATGCTGGGATTACAAAGAAAAAACAAAAAAGTAATCCTTGACTTCAAGAAACTTGCATTTGGCACAGCTAGGTGGTGCAATGGATTGAGCACCAACCCTGGAGTCAGGAAGACCTGAGTTCAAATACGACTTCAGACACTTAATAATTACCAGGCTGTGTGACCTTGGGAAAATTACTTAATCCCATTGCCTTGCAAAAAAGAAAAAAGAAAAAGAAACTTGCATTCAACTGGACAGATCTGAAATATATACAGATAAGTAAATATATTTAGATAGAAAGATAAGACAAAGTTATCTCAAGAGGGAGAAAGCATTAATGATGTTCTGATCATGTCATGAGTTCCAGTAAGATAGGCTCATAAAAACCTGAATAAACTCCCTCTGCATTCAAGAGGAAATGAGTGATTCTACAAAGTTAAAATGAAGAGGGACATTATGGACATTTCTGTGAAAAAAAACCTAGTAGAATGATATAGAATATGCTCTAACGTCCCCCCAAATATTCCAATTTCACTGGAAGTCTGGGTCTACTCAGTTATAAGCATCAAATTTTGATTAAGATCATGTGGAGCTCACAATTACTAATGATGCTCTATGGTTTGTGGTGAATGAATTGCTCCTAAGTGAGAAACATTTTTGAGTCTAATTAGTCTCTGCTAACCTCCCTATTAAATATTTCTTCTTAATACTTCCCCAAATATATATATATGTATATGTATATATATATATATATATATCATAGGATAATAGATTCAGAAAAAGAATCTTAGATATCTTCTTAGATAAGCTTTTTTCCGTTGAGGCAAATAGGATTAGATGACTTGTCCAGGATCATATAGCTGGTAAGAAGTGTCTGAGGCTGGATTTGAACTTAGGTCCTCCTGATGCCAGGGTTAGAGCTCTATCCACTGAATCACCTAGCTGCCCCTTTTTTTCTGATTGTAAAAATGTACTCTCTTTTATATTTCTTCCACTAAAATTATACAAAGTACATTCAATACCTGAAAATAATGGTAGGGAGGAGAAGGAAGTGACTCTGTGTGGGATGGCAAATTTGACAAAGGAAAGCAAGCTGTGCTAGATACTATCTGGTAAATCTTATTTTATGGATGTGTAAAAAGGAGGGAGGAGAAAGAAAGCTACATTATCATCATCCTAGCTAGCATATACATATATATATATATATATATATATATATATGTGTGTGTGTGTGTGTGTGTGTGTGTGTGAATCATGTGTGTGTGTGTTATTTTAAGCTTTGCAATGTGCTTTTATAAACATCTCACTTAATTTTCACAGCAACTTTGGAAGGTATTATTGTCCCAATTTTGTAAATGAGAAAACTGAGGCAGGCAGAGGTTAAATGACTTTCCTAAGGTCTCAAAGAAAGTGAGTGTATGAGGCTAGATTCAAATCCAAATCTTTCTGACTCTAGGTCTAGTGTTCTAACCACTACATCATCTGACTGTCAGTCAAGTTTCTAGACCAAGATTACTTAGATGACAGATATCACATTCAAACTCAGGTCCTGACTTCAGAATCAGTTTTCTTTAAAACACATCACATACAGAGTCTTAGAGCTAGAAACGACCTCAAAGGTCCTCTATACTGACCTCTACATAAAGGAATCCCACTTTGGTATCCCATTTTGTGCATGATGATGTCCAATGGTATCAAAAATACCACCTCCCAGCTCTTATACTTTCTCCCTGTGTATCTGGATAAGCTTCTAATTCCTTTGGGTGCTCCATTTCCTCATCACTAGAATGATTTCCAATGTCTCTTTTTACCCTCAATTCCACAATTTTATGATATTAAAGACAATTCATTCCCTTTCTAGATAAATCTAGGAAGTTTTTCTTTATGTTGAAATAAAATCTGTTTCATTAAATACTATTGCTGATGAATAAAAGTAAAAATATCTTTGGGCATTCTTAAGTGATGGGTTTTTGAGGAGATGCCTACAGAGGAACCTGAATTTGAATAATAATGACAATAACCAGCATTTATATAATGCTTATGATGTATCAAGAAATGTGTTAAATGTTTTACAAGTGTCATATCATTTGATCCTCACAACAACTGTGGAGTTAGGTGCTAAAATATTCCCATTTTAGAGTTGATAAAACTGAGGTTGAGTGACTAACCCAGGATCACACAGGAGATGATTTCTGAAAGTAGATTTAAATTCAGGTCTTCCTCATTCCAGACCTGTCACTCTATCCACTGCTGTTCCTCAGGGATTCACTGTATGAGATGGGTTCCACCAGCTGGGTTGAGTTGGTTTCCCCAGATGCTACCTGTGGGAGAGGAATGTTATTTGTTGTGATTGGCCCCAGATTGTAGAACGTGGAGTAATTAATGTGGATTTTGGTCTCATTGATGCTTGACTTTACTCTAGAAGTAGTCTTTCAGCCTCTCTCCATTTAGCTCCCAGTCCCTCACCATCTTGCTTCTCTTATTTCTTCCATCTGTTTGCTCTCTTAAAGGCAGTCCACAAAGTGGGTAGGTCATTGGATTTAATGTCAAGAATACTGAAGTTCAAATCCTATCTCTGATGTTAGCAGTTATGGAAGCATATAGACAAGTCAATAAATCTCTCAGTTTTCCTAATCATTAAAACTATTGTAAAGACTACATTACCCCCCCCCTCACAGAGCTACTTTAAGGTTGATATAAGATTATAAGGCATATAAAATTCTCTGCAAACCCTAAGGCAATATATGAATGTCATCTATTATACCCTAATTGAGTCTGTTGGTCCCCAATGAACTGAATCCCTGAGAGATTATAGAAGGATAATCTGTATTATAGCCCTGTCAGAATTAAATAACCAAGATGACAAATGGCCATTTGAAAGTTTCTAATTCTTTCAAGGAAGCCCAGTCTCTGAATGCCCCTAGACCATTTTGAGTCTTTCTGCTCTTTACCCAAATCCCACAATCCCATCTTCAGTACAAAGGGACCCACTGGTGCCTCTGAGGACTCTATTCATGCTATTCTGCCAGCAGTCTCCATTTCCTATGCCTAAGTTGAGTTAGAACAAATTGGTCTCATTCATCAGCTCTGTTCCTCCTCGTCCAAGTAGTGTGCCTCCCACTGAGTCATTTGGGGTTAGGAAATGTACTCATGTCCCCTTTCCATTTGCTTGTCTGCCTTCCATTCTCCTCCTCAATATTAGATCACTCCATCCAAATTCCTCAGGAGCTGCTGTGAAGAGAGGGAGGAGGGATAGTGTCCATTTGCTTACTTGTTGGGCTTATACCTTGTTATAATAATTAGGTCATTTTAAGCCTAAGGGGCAATGCAGTGACCCCTGAGGTTACTTGGTTCCCTGTTCTTTAGCTATAGGGAGTTTATTTTAGATGAAAAGTTCTGACTTGTCACAATTACTCCAAGTCCAAGTTAGGAAAGGGTCTAATACTCTGGAAGGAGTTGGATTCTGCCTAATTTTATGTTTCTATCTGTCTCTAGTCAACCTCTGGGTTTTTGATGGTTGAGACAATTTAGTTTTCTGGAAACATTTGGGTAAGATGCAGCAGATGACATTATAGTGTCTGTGACTAGTAAAGCATCAAGAGGGGTAATTTAGTAAAGATTGGACTGATTGTTGGGACTTTTGTCAGCTTGGCTTGTTCTTTCCAAGAGGCCTGGAGATCGCCTTTGTGATCAGAGCTCAATACTTCCTTTGCTCCAACCTGTCCAACTCAAAGTATCTACTCAATTTCCACCCTCTAGCCCCATTTTCTAAGATAATTTTTCTCTCTTATAAAATTGCTTAGGTTGTGATTCAGTCTCTTACACCATGGCTTTGATTGGTTCAAGGAAGTATACAAGCCTAGAACAAATGGGAGGCACAGTTTATAGAGTGCCAGGGCTGGAATCAAGGAGATGTAAATTCAAATCCAGTCTAGATGTGTTATTTAACCCTGTTTACCTCAGTTTTCTCATCTATAAAATCAGTTGGAGAAGGAAATGATAGACCCTTTCCCTCTCCCTCTTCTTCTTCAATAGTCAACCTTTCAGGTATGGAACCTCTCCAAATTTAATTGGATCTGTCCTTGGCCAAGAAATGTTCCACCTACTTAAATATATTTGAAGATCTGTCAGATTGGTGGAACATGCCAGAACCCACCTTGCTCTTCTGGCATGGCCTCCAAGAACCCAAAGTTATCACAAGTAAAATTTCAGCATATATATTCAAACCAATATTCATACAAAATTCTCTCAGACACTCATCAAATTCCCATTAACTAGATAGTAATATGTGAAAAATCAGACTTTTAATTAAAGTCTGTGTTGTCAACACAAAATTCATTCACATATGCCGAATTCATTAGTTTTCTCCCTTATTAAATAGGCTACCTTTATTTTGAGCTTCTGTTTTTATATCTACAATGAAAACATACCACTTCAATTAAACACAATAACGAAGATATTTCTCAAGCAAAGTCAAACAAGGAAAGATATAGAAATGTAATAAAGAAAGAACACAATGGCAATTGATGTCTAAGAAAAGGGTGATAATTCCAAAACAGAATTAAGCTACATTGAGCCATGTGGCAATAAATGGATCTGTTTCCAACCCCCCATATATTTCAGCAAGTCATCCAATACCTTTGGGAAGAAATGTTCATATATTCAGAAACTTCGATTATTAGAGGTGGAAGGAACTCTGTTATTTACCATCTAGGTGACCTTGGGCACATAGTTGATCTTCTCTGGAGACCAGTTCTTCATTTGTAAAATGAGAAAGTTGTATAAAATTATCCTTATGTTCCCTTATTGTTCTAATTCTCTGGTTATAAGCCTGTCTAACCCTTTTGTTTAACAGATGAGGAAGCTAACACTCAAAGAGAGGAATGTATTCGTCCCAGAATACATGAGAAGTTAAAATAATTAGGTTTATTCAACTTAATAAGGAGTCTTAAGAAAGTCATAATAGTTGCTTTGAAGACTTTGGAGGGCTATTCCCCCACTTCTAGTTTTTCTCTCCATCAAGAGTTGTTCTGGTGTTTTGAACTTCAAAGACTGAGAGCCCTTGGTCTTTCCTATATCTCGTGACCTTCATGGAATGTTAGCACCTTGTTAAAAGTCCATAGTGTACTCATTCCTTTAACCTTCTGGATGAGCCTACAAAGAGTTTCTTTGACTTATGTGGGTTTTCATTTGCAAATGATCTTAAAAGAACTTCTGAGTAATAGATGTGCCCACATTTTCCAGGCTTCAAAAATAGTTCATATCATTCTCAATTATTCATTGTTGGATTGTCCTTAGTGATTGGAAGTTAAAGGACAATAGCATATAAATATTTAGCAGAGCAATGAGAACACAATGCAGTTCATTGCAGAGCTCTTCTGAACAACATGTTCATTTCCCACATGTTCTAAATGCTATATTAAAACGAGGAGGAGGAGAAACCAGGAGGATGAAAGGGAGAAATAAGTCAATTATTCATATCATATGTGCTGATTCCTCTTAGCTAATTTCTTACCCTATCACAATATTGCAATAAGGGTTGACTGATCCATGAAAGGCATTCTTAACAGCAGAATAGGATTGTCCTGAGATGATATTGTGTTTATGGACATTATCCCAAAATACTGTTTGAGTGTACAATGCTCAAGGCCCTGTGCTTATGAATTGAGGACACAAAGAGATTTGACTTAATCTTTGCCTCTGAAGAGTTTATAAGAAAATTAGGGGAATTTTGCCAAAAAAGATTTTTTAAAAATAAGGAATGAGTTTGGGGGAAATGGCAGCCTGCTTTTTTTGCAGGAGTTGATGCCTTTTCTCCCCTTTAGTTGCCTCCATGGAATTAAGATAGCTGAGTCATTTTAGCTTTACCCAGTCTGTTGGGTAACCCCCTTGGAGTATCTGGTACTTTGGGGGCAGAGAAATAAATCGCAAATGAGTGTGTGTGTGTGTGTGTGTGTGTGTGTGTGTGTGTGTGTGTGTGTGTATGACGCTGTTGGTGATAAGGAAACATAGACACCATCGGGAAAAGCTAAATCATGATGGATCTTAATATCCTTGCACAATCTAGGTCGTTGTTGTTGTACTTTGTTGTTGAAGAAGGCCATGACATCAGGGAGGTTGTGCTATGACATGGAAGTGCATTAGATTTAAGTAAAGGAGAGCTATGCAAAGTCACCAGCCTCACTTTCTCCTCTGGAGCCACTTGGGTCCAGTGGCCAGCTATGGATCAGAATAACTGGATGCAGTGCATTGAGAAAGAACAGGAGCAGTAGGTGGCACAGTAGATAGAACACTGGCTCTGGAGTCAGGAGGACCTGAGTTCAAATGTGACCTTAGACACTTAAAAATTACCTAGCTGTGTCACCTTGACCCCATTGCTTTGCAGAGAGAGAGAGAGAGAGAGAGAGAGAGAGAGAGAGAGAGAACGAGAACAATAGACTTTTCGGAGTGCATGTAACACAGCAGTGGACACTGATCTGCCTTAGTAATTTTGTTGTAAGAATTAGATAAATAACCTTACTTATTGTGTGAAGGAAGGGAAAAAAGGAGTCTGACCCCAAAAGTGTGAGCCAACCAATTCATCCTCAATAAACGAGTTTGAAAGAGTTTTAAGTGCCCTAGAAGATGTTCCCCTAAACCCTCTCAGTTGTTGTGAGACGGTACTTTCACAAATTCCAAGGAAAGATCCAGTCAAGATCCCAAACAAAGGGGATGGCTAGGTGGCAGAGTGGATAGAGCACTGGTCTTGGAGTTAGGAGTACATATAGTACTTATTGTATGTGCCAAATATTGTGTTGTGTTTTACAATTATCTCATTTTTACAATTATTATCTCATTTGATCCTCACAATGAGGATTGTGTAAGGAAGGTGTTATTATTATTATATGCATTTTATAGATGAGCAAACTAAACCAAATGTTAACGGTTAAAGTGACTTGTCCAGACTCAAAAAACTAGTAAGCATTTGAGCTCAGATTTGAAATTAGGTCTTCCTGACTCCCAGTGCTCTATCTACTATATGAAAATACATAGTATTATAAAAGCAACCAACAATATTAAAGTAATTATAATATAGTAATACTAATACAATATAATGTATAACAATATAAAATCATTTAAAATTACAATACATTTTTTTAAAAAATTAAGCGATCCCAGGTTAATAACCCCTGATTCTAGTTCAATTCTTATGTTTCAAATAAAGAGCTTAGGCAAAGGGGAAAGGAGGGAATGACATAATCAAGATTTTGACCCTGATCACTTGACTTTTTGCTTAATGTTTTTAGCATTAGAACTTATGTCTCAATATATTTGAAAGCAATTGATTAAATTGTAAAAGTCCTAATGGTGTAAGGGAATCTTATTACTCCTTGTAATGACATTGAATATTAATACCCTATCTCCAAATCAAAATTTAGAATCTGAATTGCTTGAAGCTCTGAGAAGTCAAATAACTTGCCCATGAACACAATTCCCAGTACTGGATTGCTGTCTAGATCAGCTTCTCTGATTTTATTTTTCACAGTGACTTTCATCTGACCATGTCAGTGATTGAAAGTTTACAAGGGTATCGTGTGGACCCACAAGTCGCCTGTCTGTATCTTTTCCTTTGCAAATTGCCAATTCTACTGTGAAAGGAGTATATCTTTATAACCTGTAAATTTTTTTTTTAGATTTTTGCAAGACAAATGGGGTTAAGTGGCTTGCCCAAGGCCACACAGCTAGGTAATTATTAAGTGTCTGAGGCCAGATTTGAACCCAGGTACTCCCAACTCCAGGGCCCGGGTTTTATCCACTGCGCCACCTAGCCACCCCTAACCTGTGAATTTTACCACCCATTCTGGGCTTTTAACTGGCCTTTCCATCTTGTTATTTTATGAAATGGATTTGGGGGAACTCAAGTGATCAGGACCCGTAATCAAATAATCTTATCAAACTCACATACACCAGAATAATAGAAATCAAAATTGATCCAAACATGTTAAGATGCATCTTCCTTCAGATCCTGCACTAACCTTCTATGACAGATTTATGGGAGGTCACGGATAGGACTCCTTGCTCATTGCAGGAGAGGCAGGAAAGATTTGATTATGATCTTAACTTTTGGATATATTACCTTCATCAGTGACATCATAGACCCATGGAAGAGCAGCATGTTCAGTATCACTGTACTCTGCCCCTCTGAGTGGATGGTGGAGGAAAAACCTCCTACCAAAGCCTCCAATTATAGAAGGCTCAAAAGCCTAGCCAATTCTTCATTTTCCACCAGCTGCAATCCTTGGATTCCATCCCACCATTATCATTGTTTCTCCCCCCCACATTTCAGCTTCTCCCCCATTAACTCTAAGCTCCTTAAAAACAGGAAATATCTTCCTTTTTCTTATCTGTATCCTCAGCACTTACCTAGCACATGTCTATTATATTGTATTATTGACAAATGTCTATTGTATTGTATTATTATTGTACTCAACTAAGGTTGAGTTAACCACTATAGGAAAACCAAAGTATAATTTTGTCTTTTTTAGAATTGAGACAATTTGCCTTAGTTTGACTTTTCTTCTTTCACTACATTTTAGAAATCTCCCTTTCCCAATTCACTTTGACCAAATGCTCCCTTCAAAATCATTTTAGAAAGAAGAAAAAAGGGAGAAGAATAGAGAAATATAATTCACGAGTTTTACAAATTAGTTGTCCTTAAGCATGTTCTTGACCTTAAAGTTAGACACTTGCATTTGTAAAAGTCTATTTTCATTAATTTTGTCAACGGTTAGACATATTCATCCTAATAAAAATTAAGGAAATGTATATCCCCACCATTATTACTTTATATTTTAGGTTAAAATGTGGAAAGAGAATTCCCACTTCCCTCCCCCAACAATTTGTTCATCTTAGAGGCACCAGCATCTAGCTGAATGTTGGCAGGAGATAGCACTATCTATAGTAATGTAATTCTCTACGTGGGAAGGTGTCAATTTTATCTATAACATTTCCAATAAACCGAGAGAGAGACAGAGAGAGAGAGAGACAGAGAGAGAGAGAGAGAGAGAGAGAGAGAGAGAGAGAGAGAGAGACAGAGACAGAGACAGAGACAGAGAGACAGAGAGAGAGAGAGAGAGAGAGAGAGAGAGAGAGAGAGAGAGAGAGAGAGAGAGAGAGAGAGAGAGAGAGATGTCAAGCTAAAACTAGAGTAGAAACTTCTAATAGGGAAAAAAAATTGTAGTTTTCCGTAATGGAAAAAGAAACTATAGATCTAAGTCCAAAAAATATATATACTTGTAGCTTCCAGCAATGAAACAAGTAACTGTGGATCTAAGTCAAGACTAATTAAGTCTTATAAGATTTGCAAATTAATCCTCTCCTTCAGAGCCAGGGCTACTGTTCTTCCTATGAACTATTTATTAATTAATCCTGGCTTTCTAGTGTTTTGAAGGCCACCCCTAAACCCTATGGGTCCAGTATTGTTTTTTTCTGAAGCTTAGCAGAGGAAAAGATTACTTCGTTGCAATAAGAAACCAAACTACTTCATTTGCATTCATTTTTTTCAATTATTATTTTCAAATATACAATCTGTTTCTTCCTGGAGAATAACATCCAATTAACAAAGCACTGGGTTTTCATTGACTAGGAAGCAGTCAAGTAAATTGTGACATATGAATGTATAGGAATATTATTTGAGCTTGTATGAAATAATAAATACAAACAATTCAGAGGGAAGATCTGTATGAACTGATGCAGAATGAAATAAACAGAACCAAGAGAACAATATGCACAATGACTCCAGGAAAAATAACACATAATGATAACAGAATGCAGATTCTTACAACGTCTTTCTTAGTTTTTAGTGAAATGCCTATGAATTTCTTGGATTGTGCCTTTGGAATATTGTATGTTCTATGTGATTTCTGCATATGCTATCAAACAAGATTAGTGCTTCAGTTTTTGCTTAACTGTTTCTCTTTGTTATGAGAGAGGTTCTATAGGAACAGATAGAAGGATACTGGAAAGTAAGTGCTATAAAAACAAAATATAGTATCAATAAAACAATTTAAAAGGGAGAAAGAAATAAGTATACATGATATAGAATCAGTTTTTCCATTCACAGCTATATGCATCTTGTATGTAACTCATTTACCTGTGGTCTCTCCCAACAGAATGCCTGTTCCTTGATGGCAAGGACTGACTCTTTGTTTGTGTGTCTGTGTCTGTGTCTGTGTCTGTGTCTGTGTCTGTGTCTGTGTGTGTGTGTGTGTGTGTGTGTGTGTGTGTGTGTGTAGGTGTGTTTGCTTTGCTTTTTATCCCCTACTCTCAGTACAATAACTGTCACACCCTTAATAACTGTTTCTTCAACTGACCAGTTATCCAAGGCTTCTATATAATTTTTGAGCCTTTGGCCTCTCCTGAATGATATTTTCCACATTTTTCTCTGAGTTAAAGTCACAGGTTTTAAGATATACATTCACCTTTAAAAAAAAGAAAAGATACCCAGCATTGAAGCCCTCTGATCATAATTAAACATCTGTAAAAAAAAAAGGTTGACAAATTAAAAATGGCATCCACATATGCTTTTTCTCAAAGGAAACCCGACATTTTTACCTTGAAAAGAAATTCAAACAATACCGTTTGTGATGTTCGGCCCAACTCGAATCATTCATTGCAGATTAAGGCTAGCCAGAAGAAGTATACTCCTAAAAGAAAGACCTAATTGGCCAAGACTGGAGGAACTTATTATTTTTTATTTACAAGTGGACAGGATGTGACAAAGAGGACCCAGAATGGAGCAGGTGGAGAGAGAAGGCCACATATAGACTTACAGACATAAGAAAAGAAAACATATGAACAGATTAGAAAAAAAAATAGATTAAATGTTTTCTAAGCTACTGCTTGCCTACACTCGCCAGCTGAAGGCTTTAAATAATTAAATCCCTGGCAACTGCAAGGCCCAACTGGAATATTGAAACAAGGCCCGAATTCAGTTTGAGCCCAACAGGTGCAGCCTAATCGTGCCTCCTCCATTCAACTCCCGATCTATGTTTATGCTTAGGGAGGACGTCTTATTCTTAAATTCAGCATAGCATTAATTAAATTAGTCTAAGTGCTGCTTGTTTCGTCCCATCTTTCAGGATCAGATTACCCACAGGCAGTCATCACTATTTTTCCTCCATGGAAATTCTCAGCATAAGAGGGAAAAATACAAAGGAGGCTATTTTTCCAAAACCACTTTTTTTTTTCTAGGAAGGAGAGTTCTTCTCACTGGATTCTTGGAAACTGAATTAACAGCTAAGGAACATGGTTTTACTATTGATCATAAGTTAGCCTCTTCCTACAATGGGAGCTATTTATGAAAAGCCCCTCTAAACTCTTCTTTAGTTGAGAAGGGTGGAGCTGGGGGGATTTAAATCTTGGATTCATGGCTAACTAGCTGTGTGACCTCCAGTACATTCCTATACTTCTCTGAGACTCCTCCCTTATTTGTAAAATGATGATACACCCATGTTTATATGATCCTTCCTCAGGGTTATTGTGAGAAAGGAGCAGAAAAAAAGACTATACTTTTTATTATTTTAAGATTGTATAGGCTAGAAGGGAACTTGGAGGTTATTTAGTCAACTTTACTCTCATATATGAAATAAAAGACTGGTTTATTCACAATCTGCCCAGAATTGCCTGATACTGGGGATCTGTGGACTTCTTACTTCTGCAAATGAACATTGTAAAATGGAGTGTTCTGTCCTCTATTTCAGATATTCTATTACTGTTTTAACTTTGTGATGATGAAAATATTCTTTTAGTTGAATTTGCTGTCTCTCCCCTTCTCTCTCCTCCTGTCTTCCTATATTTCTGTCTTTCTGTCTGTCTATCTGCCTGTCTTATTTTCTGTCTCAGACTCTCTCTCTCTCTCTCTCTCTCTCTCTCTCTCTCTCTCTCTCTCTGTGTGTGTGTGTGTGTGTGTGTGTGTGTGTGTGTCTTTTCTCAGTCTCCCGTTTCTGTCTCTTTCTCTCACTGAACCCTCTCTAAGCCTCAATTTCCTTATTTAGAAAATAACTTCCAAGGTTTCTTCCAATTCCCATCCTATGATCTTGTAATGCTAGAATTTGAAACTGCATCTCCTGCCTCCAGAGCCAATCTTCTTTTCAATAAACATAGAGGGAAAAATGATTTTGATGAGCACTGATATAAATGCATAGACATAGACATTCATCTTTCTTTGCCTTTGTACCTACAGTTTTATCCCTGATTCTTACTCCTCTCCTGTTTGCCTGGTGTTTCCTGACCCACACATACAGTTTCTCCAAGCAGAGAAAATAAAATTCATTTAGTCTGTTGGAGATGGTGACAGATGAGCCCTTCTTCACTATCAGCTGAATCATGGAGGTGCATTGACATGTATTAATTCGTAATAAATACAGAACCAGTTCTAGGAAATCAGTGGTTTCATTTTGAAAGCTCTCCTGGCAGGTAATGCATGCACAGGCACGATCAAGATAGTAGAACAACTGGTGAGAGACACTGTTCATTCTTTGCCACTATTTTTGGTGATATTTGGGAAATTGAGAGACTTCTACTTTTGCAAACAGGAAAATTGGACTTTCAGGGTGCCGGAACTAGCTGGCATCACATAGCCAAATCCAAGTGGAACAAGGTGGCTCATCTACTATGTGAGTGGCAATTATTGGGGTTACTTCCCTAGATGATATCTGTGTGGATGATGATGGTGAAGTAGGACCTGTAGTCTAGTAGGTGCTTCCTTTCCAAAGTTCTATTTGCCTGCTGCCTGTTGCCTAAAATTTCTGCTGTAATAAGTAGCTGTAAAGGTTTTGGGAAACGTTGAAATTGGTCACATTCACTAGAGGGCAAGAAAGGTTATTGAGTCAGATTTTCCTTGTTGTTCAGTCATTTCAATAATATCTGATGCTTCATGACCCCTATTTAAGATTTTCTTAGCAAAAATACCAGAGTGGCTTGCTTTCCTTCTATAGTTCATTTCTCAGATGAAGAAACTAAGGTAAATAGAGAAGGGGCTTGCCCAGAGTCAGACAGCTAGTAAGTGTGTCTGAGGTTAGATTTGAACTCAGATCTCCCTGACTTCAGACCCAGGATTTTATGCACCGAGGTACCACTTGGTAGCTCTAAACTGATGAGATTTTCAGTGTACAGCTAATCTCTGGGAGGAAATCAAGTTGTTAATGGAGACATTGTTCAAAGTTACAGCCAACTCAACTTTGGAGAGACTATTTCTGGGAACAGCTTAAGGCAGAGCCCTAACTAGCAATTTTGGCACAGAAGTACAAAGTAGGCAAGTAGCATATAATATGTCCTCACCAAGGACAAACAGCTGAAAAAGCTCTCAAACCAAGCTTGTGATTTATGATTTGAAAACAGGATCAAAAGAAATTGAGACAAACTCCCTTGAACGAGAAGAATTACTTGGTTTCTAGATGATGAAGGAATGTACGTGTTTCATTTCTGGCATCCTCTAAATTTCAGTGGCCTGGACCATACAGTTCTAGTGGTCCTGACCTAGCTATAGCCTGAAGTTTTGGGAAAATGGAAATAGAAAACTGAAATGACCATGTTATTGTCTCTGTGCTAATCTGAAAAAAAAAAATCTCAGAGTATTTTTATTGTTTTTTCAGGTCCATTTTTTTTCTATCTCTGCTTTAGATATTCCTTTACTTCCTCAACCCTATTTCCCCTCTGCCTGAACCTCCCTTTACTGGGTCCCTATCTTGCTGCAAATTTCCAGTTTCTTTGGTGGTTCCAGGTCATGGCATCGCAGTTGGGAATCCAATGGGAAGTAAGTTGCCCTCCCCATCAAAGTGCTCATCTTCTTCCAGATAACCAAATTTCTTTGATATTTAGAATGAAGTGGAAAAGAATGGAAATAATTGACATAAAGAGACTCTGAGTCCTAAAGACAATGCACGGTAGGACCTCTATAGACTTATTCCTATAGCCATGACCTAAGGGACTCTCTAGAAACATCCTTTCCAGGATATCTTCTCTGTCCTACTCTTTAAATGCTTACTGTTTCTCTCCTATAACAATAACAATAATAATAATCAGCATTTGTATAGCACTTTGTAAATATTATCTCCTTGAACCTCACAAAAAGCTTAGAGGTAAGTGCTATTTTCATACCCATTTTGCAGAAACTGAGGGAGACAGAAGTTAAGGGACTTGCCCAAGGTTACAGAGCTAACAAGTGTTCAAGGTTGGATTCAGAGTCAGGCTTAGCTGTCCAATGAACCACCTGCTCCCTTTTATATCTTTTCTTTTTGTATGTCTGGCCTTAGGTATCTCTGGTTAAGGCACAAACGTCGTCTTAACTACCGAATTAAAACATGATGGTTAAAAAAAAAGCCTATTACTTTGCATCACCGATTCATGTAATTCTCCAAACTCCTACCCCCTAAAAATGTTACTGGAATAGAAAAAACTGATAGAATTTTCAGTCTTTGTTTAATTGAAATGGCTGCACTTCTTAGACTAAGGCAGTGTGCTACAGTATATCAAGGTTTGAATCTCATCCTTGTCCCCTTGCTACTTTAACCACCTTAGATCTCAGTTTCCTCACCTGTAAAATGAGGCATTAGATTACCTAACCTCTGTATCTACCTACATGAGCATCCCTCTAGATCCAAATTAATGATCTATGACCCAAATTTTCTGTGGATTTTTTCTTTCTTGGTCCACTCACCTTCCTAGCTCCTCTATAGCTTTTCTTTAAGTTTTTTTTTTTTTTTGCAAAGCAATAGGATTAAGTCACTTGCCCAAGGAAATTTGGCTAGATAATTATCAAATGTCTGAGGTAGGATTTGAACTCAGGTCCTCCTGACTCCAGGGCCAATGCTATATACACTGTGCCACCTGGCTGCCCCGCCCATAGCTTTTGAGAAAAATATAATAGTACTTTCAATCCAGGAGATTTCCAAACTCTACAATTTTTCCAAGCTATAATAAAATAAAATTAAAAACCAAAGAAAAACAAAAACAAAATTGTGCAAACATTTAATTCCCCAATCTTTCTCCTCCACACTCACTGAGAGGTGAGAATTTAAATACTAGAAGTCCTGGAAAGGAAAAGGTTTCATCATCATTTTGTAGAAGCAACTGATAGACGAATAAAATGCTATTTATTCAAGGTGGCATGTTAATCCAAGTAGTCTAATGGTCAACTCTTCTATCATAACTTGGGAGTTTGACAATACTTGATGAATGCAGTTTTCAGACCTTTCTCCACCCAAGTAAGACTTGGAAGAAGACAAAAAGTAACCTTTCTGATATCTGCCTCTTTGCTTTGATTCCTATCTCTAACCCCTTTCAAATGCGATTAAGAAAACATGAAAATATAGGAACAAACCAGCTGTTGGAAAAAAATAGATTAAAAAAAATTAGAGAATAAAGTTTTTCAGCATTACATAGTAACTTTTCAAAAAAGAGATCATTTGCTAATTCCCAGAGAAACAGCAAATAAACATAATAAAGCAAACTATTAACCACATTCTTTTTAGATCAGGACACAATAAAAGTAATAATTCATATAAAGATCATAAGAAAAAATTCAGACCTAAATTGAGACTAAATAATGATACCCTGAATAATGACCGGGTCAAAAAAAAAGCAAATCATGTATACCATTAATAACAACACATAAGAGAATAAAACATAAATGAAGATTGGAATATAATTAAAAGGGGATAAATTATGGCTCTAAAAAGTAAAAATAACCCCATCTCAAAGACCAGGGATACTGAACTCTCTTTATTGATGAAGATTAATCCCCTGCACCTTTGTAAAGGACAGAGCAGAGAGCTTTAGTTTCTTCAACCTATCAGTCAGTCTTTAAGTTTTCTAGACTTTTTTCCTTCAACCACATTTAAATAGGTTAACATCTTCCATCTTCTCTCTTAAATCTAGATGCCAGAAATACCTTGGGAAAAAAAATCACGAAGAAGACTGAAAAGATTGAAACTCTCTCTTTTTTCTCACCAAATGTGCCCTGCCCTTCACAAGTCAGAGCACTGATCTCCATAGGGTCCCATACCAATAGAGTGTGGATCTTTACCTCCATACATTTTCAAAGAGAAAAAAGAAAAATAGAATTAATAAGCTTGCTATTAAAAATAGACAATGGGGGCGGCTAGGTGGCATAGTGGAGTTAGGAGTACCTGGATTCAAATCTGGTCTCAGACACTTAATAATTACCTAGCTGTGTGGCCTTGAGCAAGCCACTTAACCCCATTTGCCTTGCAAAAACCCTAACAAAAATAGACAATCAAATCAAAAATAAAATAAACACAAAAGAAGAAATATAAAAAATAGAGAAGACAGTGACAAAATTAAAAATAAAGACTACAGAAACAATATGCAAATCAGATAGTTAATATTTTGAAAATAATAAACATTGATATACCTTTAAGTAACCTGATGCAAATAAAATGAAATAGAAAATTCAAATCACCATTTAAAAAAGTTTAAGGTGAATTTATAAAGAGTAGTAAGAAAATAAAATGATTAAGACCAAGTATATCAAGCACATTGCCTATAGGCTAGCCCAAATAAAATTAGAATGTATTTGGGAAATATTTATCAAGATAAATACAATAACAATAAAACATAGATAACATTACATTTTAAAACTAAGTCAAAATGCAGCCTGAGTGACTCCTTAAGTATGAATTAGTGGCCATTTCTATTTGAGTTAGATACTTCTGATATAATGTTTGACCCCAGAGGCAAGATGACTAGAAGTTGCAAAGAAGCAAATCTAAGTTTTGACTTCAAGAAAAACTTTCTAGTCATTAGACTTGCCAGAATGGAATGAACTGCCTCAGGCAGTGGTGTGCTATCCCCTCCTTGGAGGTCTTCAAAAATGGCTGTACAATTCCTGGTTGAATATGGTGAAGTGGGAATATCTTTATAATGTCTTTGGCTATACAGTACATGGCTACTAAGGTCTTTTCAATTCTCAGATTCTGTAATATTTCTTTTTTATCACCATTTTGAATGTAGTTAAACATCAAACTGTCATTATTAGAAATAATAATAGTAGGAAAACTTAGGAATGTTCCCTATTAAAAATGTCAAAGTTTAAGGATGGTACACAGAATGGGATGACAAGGCTATTTGGTAAATCAGAAGTCACAATAGTTTGGTCATGGAATTTTTTAAAATTTCCCATGATGACATTAGAGTAGACAAGTTAGTGAAAAAAATAGACAAGAAGAAAAAAAGCAAACAGATGTTTTCCATCTTTGGCTATGTAATTCCATCTCCTGGAGGGATGCTTCATGCTTCATTTAAGGAATGATGACATCATTTGGACCATTTTCAGTTTGAGAGATGACCACAAATAAAGCATGTTGTTGATAAATTATGTGTTTTTCTTAATTTACGTATTTTAAAGAAATGAAATTTAATTGTCAAATCTGCAAATACTAAAGAACTTAGTTCTAGGACAAATCTGACAGATAAGTTATCCAGACTACATCATTCATTTCACAGTTGAGGAAACAGGCACAGAAGAGTGAAATGAATTTTATATTGGTACCTAGCAAAAATCTTAAAATGGATTAGTAAAGCTTTAATTTTAAGTGTGAAAGGAAAAAAGTGATTACCATGAACCAAAATATATTGGTTAAGATTGTCAAACAAGTTTCCCCCCCCCAAATAATGCATACCCATAGTTTTTGTTTGTTTTCTAACACAAAGCATTCTGCTTATGTATATTTTGATTTAATTCAACTTTTCTTTCTTTCTTTGACCTTCTTGGAGTATATGCCTAATTGTTTTAAATTGCCTTCTAGATTGATGAGTCTCTCCTTCAGCAGTGTCAGCAGTATATTAGTGTACCAGTCCTTCCATAATCCTTTTACATCTATTTCTGTCTTTTGTCATCATCGCAATTTTCTGAATCTTGGAGTAATGTTAATTTGTATTTCTCTTATAATCAATGACCCAGAGCAATATTTCATGTTTGCTGATGTACAATTCTTTTGATAACCTGTGACCCACTTTTCTTTTGAGGAAATGGTTCCAGGTCTAATATATTTCTATTCCTTATCTTAGATTTTTATTAGAAATATCTGATGTAAATATTTTTCCCAGTCAGAAGTTTCCATTTTTATACCAGCTGCATTCATTTTGCTTGTGCAAAACCTTTTAAAAAAAATTTTTACAGTCAAAATTCTCTATATTCTCTTTTTATTATAACTGTGATTCCTTTTTGAGTTATTAATTCTCCCCTTGTCATAATTATATAATTTCCTTTTTTCTGTCTACTTCCAAAACTTTTTATGATAGAACATTTTACATTTAGACCGCATATACATTGAAACTTATTGGGACAAGTAATGTAAGATATTAGTCTATTTTTTTAACAAACTGCTTTCCAATTTTCTCAAGAATCCTCTTCAAATAGGCTGCCCTCCTATTGGATTTTGGACTTGGATTTGTTTGTTTTTTATTTTTTTTTGGAGGTAATCGGGGTTAAATAACTTGCTTATGATCACACAATAAGTATCTGAGGCTAAATTAGAACTCAGGGCTGATACTCTATTGTGCCATGACAAGCACAAAGGGGTTTCTTTCTTAATCATTGCTGGTAAGATTCTTGCCAGTCCTTCTCAATAGGCTGATCCTTCACCTGGAAATTATTAATTTAGGTTATGTCACAGTATTTATTACATTGGCATTGCCTGACCATAAATAATGGATATCTAATTACTAAAATATGTCTTTATTTGGAAAAGAGCATTTTGTCATTCTATTAATATGTCTTTAATGAGTCTTGGGAGGTATATTTCAAGATATTTTATATGTTTAATGATTATTTGACTGTGAGTTCTCTTTCTATCATGTTTTCCAGGTTTTTGTTAAAATGTGAAATGTGTTCTTTTTTATTATATAATAAAAACTGGGAACTGAGACTTCCGGCCAAGATGGCGGAGAAAAGACAGGCACAGTTCTAAAGTCTCCTGATCTCTTCCCCATCTATCACATGAAACAAAACTCTTAAAAAAAACTGGGTGGTTTTACTTTGTATTTGAACATTTTACTATTAATTTTCACACCTCTTCAGGTCACCAATTGGAGGCCCAGGCCATTGATGCTACCTCCCCCTTAAAGTTGTGCTTCTAATTTTCTATATTTCACTATCTTTTACCTATACCATGCTGCCTCCTCCCCTTTTTCAGATCTCTTTTATGTATTATCTTCTCCCAATATAACATTAAGCTCCTTGAAATCAGGGACTATTTTCTTTTTATTTTTGTTTCCCCTAAGCTTAGCAAAAAACATTTTAAGTCTTTAATAATTACTTATTTTTCCTCCTTGCCTTTGTCACTCTCTCTCATTCCACATAATCAATCAGAAGCCAAGTATCAATTCTATCTCTATATTCTCTCCCAGAAATAAGGATAGTATAATAAAATGTACATTAGACTTGTATGTTTGGATTAGATAGAAAATGAAGGAATTGAACTGGATGACCTCTGAGATCCCTTCGAACCCCAAATTTATGATGCTATTAACTCTAGAATCAAATTCATACCATTCTTTTATCAGTTAAAGCCTAACTCTAACTTGCATTTCTTTTTTTAGCAAAGAAACCTTATTTTTTTTAATTTTACAATTTTCCTCACTAATTTCACTTCCCTTTCCCCACTCCACCCCTCACAGAAGGCAGTCTGATAGTCTTTACATTGTTTCCATGCTATACATTGATCAAAATTGAATGTGTTGAGAGAGAAATCATATCCTTAAGGAAAAAATAAAATATAAGAGATAGCAAAATTACATAAGATAACTTTTTTTTTTAGCTTTTGCAAGGCAATGGGGTTAAGTGGCTTGCCCAAGGCCACACGGCTAGGTAACTATTAAGTGTCTGAGGCCAGATTTGAACTTAGGTACTCCTGACTCCAAGGCCAGTGCTCTATCCACTATGCCACCTAGCCACCCCTATAAGATAACTTTTTAAAAAATTAAAGGTACTAGTCTTTGGTCTATGTTTAAACTCCACAATTCTTTCTTTGGATACAGATGGTATTCTCCATTGAAGATACCCTAAAAGTCCCTGTTTGTTGCACTGATGAAATGAGCAGTCCATTAAGATTGATCATCAACCCCACATTGCTGTTACAGTGTACAGTGTTCTTCTGATTCTACTTATCTTGCTCAGCATCCATGTAAATCCTTCCAAGCTTCTCTGAATTCCCATCCATCCTGGTTTCTAATAGAACAATAGTGTTCCATAACATACTTAAACCCCAATTTGTTCAGCCAATCCCCAATTGATGTACATTCACTCAATTTCCAATTATTTTCCACTGCAAACAGAGCTGCTATGAATATTTTTGTACAAGTGATGTTTTTACCCTTTTTCATGATCTATTCAGGGTATAAACCAGTAGTGGTATTGCTGAATCAAAGGGTATGCACATTTTTATTTCCCTTTGGGCATAATTTCAAATTGTTCTTGAGAAAGGTTGGATGAGTTCACAGCTCCACGCATTAGTGTCCCAAATTTCCCACATCATTTCCAACATTGATCATTGTCCTTTCTGGTCATACTGGCAAATCTGAGAGGTGAGCAGTGGTACCTCAGAGATGCTTTAGTTTGCATTTCTCTAATAAGTAGTGATTTAGAGCAATATTTCATGTGACTATGGATCACTTTGATTTTTCTCATCTATAAATTGCCTCTGTATATCCTTTGACCATTTGTCAATTGGCGAATAGCTTGTCTAACTTGCATTTCTGACCTTATCACATATTAATCTGCTTCATGAAGTCTTTGATCCAGTCAAACTATTATCCTCTCTGTTCCTCACACTAACATATCATCATTAACATACTTTTGAACCAAGAGTCCCTATGAAGGGACTCTCTCCTCTCTGTTTCTTAGAATCCCTAGTTTTTTCAAAGATGAAGTCTTACTTACTGTATCTCAATAGAATGTAAGTTTTCTGAAGATGAGAACAGGTTTTTTTTTGTCTTTCTATCTTTAGCACCTGGAATAGTAGGACCCAGGACATATTGGACATTTAAATACTTGTTTATTGATTTCAGAGGTACAATGAGCAATATTTGACAACTGATTATATACAAGGAGTGAAGGAAAGTGAATTGTTAAAGATAATTCCAAAATTGCAAAACTAGGTGACCAGGTCAGAGATGGCACCTTCAGCAGATATCAGCAAGTTAAGAAGAGGGGAGGGTTTAGTGGGCAAGATGATATCTTCTATTGTGGACATGCATTTGAGATCCCTATGGGACGTCCAGTGAACCCTCCTTATGTGAGATAATATCAAGTAGAAAAAAGAAACACAAAATCACACACCCACAAAAATGACAGTGCTGAGAAGAGTTTGGTGTAAATAGAAAAAGTACTGATTGAACTAAGAGAAGGGAAACCAGAGGTTTAGTCTTGATTCTACTACCAACTGGTTTCTGGGATCTTGGGTGAGTCATGTCCTTGTCCTAGGTTCAGATCTCTGTCTTCTTATCTTTACCATAATTTTTTGTGCTTTCTCAGATCTAACATTTTATGATTGCTCATGTAAAAATACATGTGTATGTAGTAACAAAAAAAAAAGTTCAAAAGGGAAGGAAAGCAGTAAATAAAGTTCCACATTCACTGGGTTCTTTTGGAGACATTCCCAGAAGTGTTGATTTAGAAGGGACCTCACAGAGTCCCTTAGTCCTTCTTGTACTTGAAAGAGTCTTTCGAATGACAATTGCTCATAATTTTAAAAAATTTGTGGACATAGAACAAAGAGAGAAGACTTTCAAGTAATTCTGCCTTTTGCCCTCAGTGAAATGGGAGGGGGATAATCACATGAAACTTGAAGTTCACACAAGAAGAGGAGAGATCTAATACCTCCTTCTGAAGTCACAGGTCATAGCTGGAATTAGTGCCAATGGAATGAAAGGAACAGAAGAAACTGTTCTTGAACCTCTCTCCCATCATGGAGCTTGGATACCCCCCCCCATAACAACAAAAAATGCAGAAACAACTGGGATGAGTGACAGAAGTCAGGTGACATATTTTCTGCTTTGTTATGGGCCAACATACACCTAGGAAAGCTAGGTGGCACAACAGATAGAGCACCATGTCTAGAGTCAGGAAGACTCATCTTCCTGAGTACAAATCTGACTTCAGACTCTTAGTCGCTGCATCAGCCTGGGCAGGTCTCATCCTGTTTGCCTCATTTTCCTCATCTGTAAAATGAGCTGGAGAAGGAACTGGCAAACCATTCCCATATCTCTGCCAGTCATGAAGAGTCAGACACTCATGAACAACAACAATAATTATCACTCACATTTAAATTTGATCTAGAAATGAAACGCTTCATGGACAAGTCACTTTACATCTGGCTGCCTCAGTTGCTTCATTTGTAAAATGAGGATAATAATAATGCATACCTCCTGGGGTTATTGTGAGGATAAGATGAGATATTTGCAAAATACTTCATAAATCTTAAAATATTATATAAATGTTAGCTATTTATCCTATTTATTACTGGTGATGGTAATAGTGGTAGTAGTAGTAGTAATGGTGGTGATAGTGGCAGTGGTGGTAGTAGTAGTAGTAGTAGTAGTAGTAGCAGTAGCAGCAATGACAGTGGTAGCAATAGTAATAGTACCAGTAGCAGTAGTAGTAGTAGTGTTAATAGTAGTAGTGATGATGAGAGTAATAATAGTAGTACTGGTAGTAGTGGTGATAATGATAGTAGTGACATCAGTAGCAGTAATAATAGTAGTGGTAGTGGTAGTGGTAGTAGTGGTAGTGGTGGTAGTGGTAGAGGTAGTACTTATAGTATTTGTTGTAGTAATGAAGTACATTTCATCAGGCTACATACAGAGGGAAACATAAGGCAAAAGACATGCTGCTAAAATAATTAAAATAATTAAACTTAGTTTATCAAATTAGCAAATAAATTTACTTTAAAAATGAGATATGTCATAACAAATTCTTTTGGAGACATTAGGATATGTCTGCATACATCCTGTGCCACATGCCTGTACAGGGTCTTGCCTTTTTCTCTTTGGCAACTCTTGTCTATGTTTTCCTGTAAATCCTCCATTGGAAGCTCACTCCATAAGCTGAAGGCCTTCCTTGACTTCCCTTGACATTGGATGAATATCAGTGGAGCACAGAGATGGTCCATTGGCTAGCATTCATTCTTGTTACACAATGGGCCCACCTCCTTTCCATATATATATATGTATGTATATATATATATATATATATATATATATATATATATATCCCTCCAAAGAAACTCTTTGCAATCCTCTTTCACAACTTGTTATTAGTGGATTACTGCCTCATGCCTACTGTAGCCCTTTGGATGATGCTCAATTTTAATTCTTCAAGGATTATTAAATTCCATACCTTCTAGTCAGTGGTTTGGATTGTTGATAAAAGTCTATCACCATGTGCCAGACCCTGCGCTAATCACTAGAGATACAAATACAAAAAGACAATCCCTTCCCTTAAGGATCTTCCAAATTAATAGGAAAAAAAATACCAAAAAAAAGGAAACTGAATAGTAAGAGACTGGGAGAGAGAAGATACAATGGTTGGGGTGCATAATGGAGTCCAGTGTAAAGGAATGAAGCTGGCTGGGAGGTAAAGAGTTGACTGGTCTAGGAGACCTCTTTCAATGGAAGTTTGGGGAGTTCTTTGCTCTGCCCTGCAGCTCTTTAACCAGAGGGGCAGAGGGTATGGGATAATGATAAGGGGTGAGTACCAAAGCTAATGTAATCTCTGAGTGACAAGAATGTTGTGCTGGTAAATATTTAACTGACTCTCAGAGAGAAAAAAATACATATACAATATACTTTTTTTAAAAATGTATTTAAGGCAATAGGGTTGAGTGACTTGCCCAAGGTCACACAAGCTAGGCAATTATTAAGTGTCTGAGGCCAAACTTGAACTTGGTTCCTCCTGACTCCTGGGCCGGTGCTCTATCCACTGTGTCACCTAGCTGCCCCCACAATATGTTTTTATATTTAATTTCCATTTTTAAGATTTTCTCCATTACTTCCTAAAGTCTAGACAAAAACAAAAGAATAAATCAAGTGTTGATTTGTGGTGTTTGCTGATTTCCAAAGTACAAATACTCAAAAACAACAAGCAGCTCTCTGAAGCATTCCATGGCTTCTAGTCATAGAGTGAATAATATTAAATATAATAAATATATTAAAAATATTAAAAAGATGGGTCAATGTTTTAGGAAAAAAGCTTAAAGTCATGAAATCTATAATTACTTTTGAGAAATTAAGTAAAGTTATTAATGATCTTCCTCTCCAATAAAACCTTAAAGAAATGCCAAGTATTATTTTTTCAGTAGTAGTATTGTTTCATTAACAATGTTTGATCAATTCTGTCAACATATATATATGGGCCACAGCAAAGTCAATAGCTCTGACCAAAAGTATGATCTCCGATATTGACTTCTGATGTCATATGAATAGAATTAATATTATGAACTCATTGTCCACAGGAAAACGTTTTGGGTTCAAGAGATAGAAAAAACAAGGGATACTGTATATTTCCCCATGTATGAAACACACCTTAATTTTAGGGGTCTGAAATTTGAAAAAAAAAATGTATTATGTAAAAAAGTTATTGAACTCAAGTTTTATTCATCATAAAATTCATACAACTCCTCATTACTGTCAAAACTCCCATCCATGAGCTCATCCTCATCTGTGTTTGATGATGAATCACTGTCTCAGGAGAGGCTCTAACCACTCTCCTGTCTGGGCTCTGGTTCATGGTTGACCCTAAGCACTCCCTGGGCAAGTCTGGTATGAGGACACTTGCTCAGTCCCTTCTGGTTCATAAAGCTGAAGCACCCATTGTGTCAGAAATCAGTCACTTCTTTTCCATCAGCAATTCTTCTGGCCTTTGTGGATATAAGAATTCCGTTGTCCTTTGCTCATCAATTCATCTCTTCAGTTCCCTCTCTAACTCAGGCCATTTGGCTGACCTGACTCTCATGGCTTTATTCTGCTGGGGAGTTTTCAGTAGGGTTCTTCTTCCTGTAGCCAGTCTCAGATTGTTTTCTCAGTTGGAGGAAGACCAAGATGATGTTCAGCAGAAGGATTTCCATTCACTTTGGCAAACTAGATTACTTTGAACTTGAATTCAGTACTGGACAAAAATCTTTTCTGAGCCATTTCTGGGAAGAATATGGCAAAACATCACCTAATATACCGGTAACAAATGCAAAACAATGAGTGTAAAGACAAGTGTGAAAAAGCAGGAAATACAAGTCAAAAAATCTACAACCACTGTAGAAGACGCTTCCAGTTTTTAGACACCAAAGTTTCTGGAAAAGGTTGCATCTTATACTTGCAGAAATACAATAATCAATGGAATGTATGAATACATGTAAAAGTATTATAAAGTACTCACTATATACAAGGCCCTGTTGTCAGCATGAACAAAGAATAGAAATAAATATAAGCAAGTCTTAAACTCTGAAAGACAAAAACAGCTTATGTAATTGTACAAGAGGTGGTAAGAGGAATTGGTAAGGAAGAGGGCATAAAAGAAGTTTGGAAATGACCAGAAAGTAGCATGGTAGACAAGGGACAAGGTGAGATAGGGTGAAAGCTTGCCAACCTAGGGCTATAGTCAATGATTGGGAATCCAAGTTGCAATGGGGAGAAACTAAAGAGTAGGCCATGTACAGGCTTAGAGATGGCCCCTGTGCTCTACTGGATTCTATAAGATGGCAAGAGAATGCAAGGAAAGCCCTCAGTGCATGGGGTGAACTCTCTGTGGTAAATTTATAGAAAGACATGAAGAGGTCAGAATTGTGTTAAGTTCTGGGGATGTAAATGCAAACAAAAAAAAGACAAAGACTGCCCTTGAGGAGCTGACATTCTAACTGTGAAAGACCAGACATAAAAGGGAGCAAAGGAGAATGGTGGCCAAATCCAGATGGTCCAAGAGGAACTCAACAATGGAGCCCCAACATAGGAGGGATGGAAAGAAAAAGCAGCTGAAACATGGCGGCAAAGTCTTCATTCTATAGGCTGATGATATACAGTGCAATCCTATAATACTAACACTATTGTCTGGATGGTGACTAATATAAAAACAGCATTGCAAAATTCCTTACAAGAAGCAGCACATACTTGAACTGCATGTCAGACCCTTCATTTTCTGCCAGGAATAGTACTTCCAGGGAGGAACGTGCTATCTCTAGCACACGGAGTTCTGCTAAACATTTAGAGAGAAGGAAATGTCTTTATACTTCAATGGCTAGAAGGAAAACACTTGTGGAAAAGATAAAAAATAAAAGGTCTGAGAAGTGTATGTTACCCAGGAGTGAGAGGAGAGGTAGTGGGTGGTTAGAGAAGTATGCCAATGATGTCATAGGTTGAGTCCTGTGGAGGTCGGCCAATTTTGTTCTGGCCTTACATCTAGGAAATGTATCCCTAACCACCCCCACTCCCAATCTGACCCATAAACATGTCAAATCAACAAGCAATCAATCAATTAATGGTCTTGGCACTAGTAATATAAAGAAAGAAATGGGAAAGTTCTTGACTTCAAGGAGTTTATTATATTCTAATGGGAGACCTGGTCAGAGAGGGTGAATGAGGAAGTACAAAGTAGTACCACTTCTCCAATATGCTATTTGTGAGCTCACAAATGTGGGAAGGTATAACTCTTGCCTCTGTTTTCCCATAGACTTGTGGCAAGGTATTCTCTCAGTATGTGAGGGGCTCTTCCATACTCTCTTTTCATGGTGGACTACACAGGCTATCTATCAGTTATCTCTTGTTCTCATCACATGGTCAGTCCATTGGTTTTGATCATCCTTGTTGAATTCCTTTACCACACTTCTCTCTAAGTTTACTCATTTGAACCCTGCTCACACCCATCAAGCACCTTTCCATTGTCTTCTTAGTGCCACTAATTTTTAGTTCTTTAGCAGCTATAATGTTCCCTGATTCATAGTCATACAATGAGGGATAATGGCATAATAGTGTTTTTTTTTTAATAAGCCTTTATTTCTGGGGGGAGGGAGTTTGGGATCATTAAGAGAGCTTTCCAGTTTCCTAAAGGAAGATTCTGGTTGACTTTCCTCCTCCTGTTTGACTTATAACAATTTGTTGCCCATTTTCATTGTCTGTCCAAGACATATGTCCTGACAGACAAATTCTAAAGCTTCATCTACCTAACTCCATACCTAGACAATGGGCATTCATCATGAATTGTCTTTATAATTATGTTTTATACAAAGAAGGGTGACAATTAAGAGGTATACATTGCTATTCTCCTAATTAGCTCTTATCATCTTATGACCCAATATAACTTTTTTTTGATTTTGTGCTTTTTTGGGGGGGGAGGGTTGCAAGGTAATAGGGTTAAGTGACTTGCCCAAGGTCACACAGCTAGATAATTATTAAATGTCTGAGGTTGGATTTGAACTCAGGTCCTCCTCACTCCAGGGCCGGTGCTCTATCCACTGAGTTACCTAGCTTCCTCCCTGAACCAATATATCTTAAAGATATTGGGGCAGCTAGGTGGCACAGTGGATAGATCACCGGCCTTGGAGTCAGGAGTACCCAAGTTCAAATCCAGCCTCAGTCACTTAATAATTACCTAGCTGTGTGGCCTTGGGCAAGCCACTTAAACCCATTGCCTTGCCAAAAAATACATACATACATACATACATACATATATATATATATATATATATATATATATATATATATATTAACAAAGAAATCATGGAACACCACCAATTCAAAAAGATTACAATTGAAAGCAGGCCAAAGAGTAATGGAAAGATTCCTGGTGGGCCCAAGTGGGCTATGGCATATTACCAAAGATAATTCTTCTGCAGAAAGTAATTTGCTTACTTGTTTTTATTTATTTTGTTTTGTTCCTTTTATGAAATCACTCTGTATCCACAATAGAACTACCAAAAGATGTTTAATCCTAAAAAACACAAAGCAAATAGCTAGTTTATGTTGTGGTAGCTTTAAAAAAACGTAGTTACTATAAATTGGTGGGGTTTTATTAAAAATCAAACATTTTTAAAACCACTAGTTGGTTCATTAGGATTTTTAATTACATAATTTCATTTTAAAAGTAAAGAATGTTAAGGTATCATTTTCATATTAGAACATTTATTATTGACGGATTTAACACGTGTAAAATGTGAAATGGCAACTTTTTCATAATGGAATCAAGGCTTTTACATTTCAGTATCTTCTATTTTCTTGGGGAAAAGGTATAATTAAAGGCATGTATGATTGCTAAAGGAGGTACAAGGAAGATATTTTGCAGTGAGAGAGACAAACAGATGGGCAACCCAGTGATACTGGTATTAAAAGAACTAGAGAAAAGCCTCAACTATTTGGGTGACCACCCTTTAGAGCAATGATGGCCACTAATACATATATAAAGATCCCATTGGGGAATGTGTTGATTTAATTTTAAAATGTAATGTTATCTATGTTTGACTATATTTTAAAATTTTTTATTAAATATTCCTGGAATAAAGTTTAGTCTGCTTATGACTAAGTGTTGGACATCTACACTATTGAGAATTTCACTTAGAGAAGATGGTAAGGACAAGAGACCAGCCTTTATGATGATCCTCAAGCAATACACTCCATGCATTTTCACTGGCTATCCTCCCCATCCTCATACCTAGGATAATCTCCCTCTTCTTTTCTACTTCTGGCTTCCCTTAAAGTCTGTCTCAAAGTCTCAGCTAAAACATCAACATTCTGCAAGAAGCTTTTCCTGTTCTATCTTAATTCTAGAGCTTTCCCTCTGGGATGATAGCCAATTTTTCTTGTATATAACCTTGTTTGTGTATAGTTTAAATCTTGTTTCCTCCATTATATTGTGAGTTCCTTGAGTTTATGAACTGGTTTTCCATTTTCGTCACAGTGCCTACACATGGTAGGTACTTAAGAAATACTTATTGATGGGATAAGAATGGCATTGGATGAAAAGGATGAGTTGGATGGGTTGGTGCCTACACATGTTTTTCCCCCTGCATAGTGTAACTCCTGTTTCATATCTTCAGTGTTAAACAGGTGCTTTAAAAAATCTTTGTAATATGACAAAAACAGAAAAAGTGGGAAAAGGTACATGAACAGATGCAAAATGAAGTAAGTGAACCAGGAAAAACAAGATGCACAGCAACATAAATGCAAGGAACAAAAATAAAATTGAAACTGAATCCTATGTAATTATAGTATCCAAGTTTGTCATAAAGACAAGATAGAAGTCTTTGAAGACTCTTTGAAAATGTAAAAAACTGTAGTTATGAAGCATTGCATAGAGTTTTTTCAAAGGGTTGGTTAGTTGTACTACTAATTCCTCTTTTTCATTTTTTTTAGTCTGATGGCTCTCTGAGAAGGACAAAGGGAAGGGATATATTGAGAAATGTAGGTAAAGTGCAAATAAAAGATACAATAATGTTTTTAAAAGTTTGTTTAAACAAATTAAAGTAAACTGAATTACACAAATGAAAAGAATATCCACATAAGGAAATTCCAGATGCATTGAAATAAGACAATATAAAAAGTGATTATTTTTTAAAAAATCAATTCTCAGTCATTAAAATCCTAGCCGAGTCGTAGTGCATTACAATTTCAAGCAAGTATGCAAAAGTATCAACCATTTTCAAAGTGTATTTTAAAACACTTTAAAAATAGACCCTCAAACATATATTTTGGTTCTTTTCACATGAGCTTTTAAAAATATTCGCCCATCCCTCTGCATAGTTCTAGTCATGTGCTGGTTCACTTGCTAGTCTTTTTTGTAAAATAGCCCAAATATAAAAAGCAGACAGAAAACTGAACTGCTGGGGTGGGGAGTTGGAGGAGACTTAGTGTGCTGTTTCTATGTATAGATGTACAGCCCGTACTTGCTAAGAATCTGACTTAAGACCAATTTCATATATACTTTATAGGCGCCTTTTAAAAATTAGAAATGGAGATATTCAAAGAATGTTCCTCATGAATCTCAGTAATCTTGAGCAAGGCAGCAGCTACTTGGGTATCAGGAATGCTTCACCAAACACTTTGGCTCCAAGAGAAGGTCTAAAATTGACATACAGTCAAAAAAACACATATTTGGTGGCTCTTCAGAGGATTTATTAGGGGAGCTGAATATTTTTCAAGATGGCCCCATGATGGAGGTGGCATAGATGGTCTTGGAGTCAGGAAACCTAGTTTCAGACACTTACTAGCCATGGACCCTGAACATAAATATCCCTTATCCTCTGTTTGTCTGTTTCTTTAACTGAAACATGAGGCTAATACCTCCCAAAATTGTTGTGAAGATCAAAATAGTTCTAAAGTGCTTTGCATAGCCCCTGGCAGGTGTTTAATAAATATTGTTTACTTTCTTCCTATTTGGACCATATAAGTCAGTCCTAATTCATGTGAATAATTCATGAAAAAGTTACATTTATTCCAATTTATACTTTTCCAAATTATAGTTATATAAAATTTGGCCATTGGTTCTACCTCAATGGAAACATGTGCTGCACATAATGAAAATTCAAATAATGCTATTCACACTGAGGAGCTAACTGTACAACAAAATGAATCATGACCTCTTGGACATCTAGGCATCCCCATTTTCCTTCAAAATCCAGTTTCTACAAAAGACCTTTCCTCAATGTCCCACTTATTAGTGTTTTCCTCCCCATTAATTTGCACATATTTTGAATTTACATAGCCATGTACCCATGGTTTCCCTTTTCCAATAGACTGCAAGCATCTTGAGGATGGAAACTTTCCTTGTCTGTCTGTGGCACAATTCCTAAAATAGAATCATAAAATTTTTTAAAATTAAATCCAATTGAATTGGGTAGAATAGAAAATTTCTCCCTTGCATTTTGAGAAGGCAAGTTGCCTTAAACCATTTGGTAAATATATTCAAACTGGGTTCATGTACTTTTTAATTGTATTTTTTTTCCTTTTTGTAACCCATCTGGCTTGCCTAGGTCCTTGGCAGAGGCTATGTTAGTTTGCCACCTGGTGGAAGAATGGAAACATTACAAGAGGTAAATTAATGCTATACTCCGAATGATGAAATATTGTCATAAGTGTAGTCTTAGTCTGTGAGTAGCTCTATTAGAGATATTGAATGATACATGCAAGTAACAGCTATGAGATCTGGTAGAGAATGTGCATTCAGTAGCAATGCGTAATTCATTTAGAAAGAGTTGCTCTCTGTGTTAGCCCACCTACCAGCCCTATTATTTCCATCTATATTTTTTACACCCTTAGGAGTTCCTTGAGGAGTGACTTTAGAACTGAATGAACATAACTGATAGTAGAGAATAGATAATAGCTTTCATACCTCAAAAATATGGTATTTCATTGACTTAGATTCTCTCCTATCTTTCAGATTTTGGTCATTCTTCAAATCAGCAAATGGCCATCAAGAGTTGTTGTGGCTTGAGAAAGTCATCCACCTGGGGCAAATGTGATGCTGAGCACCTCTCCGAACTCACCTAGGTAATAGACCCTTGGTCAGTCTGAGTCCTAAGCTCCTTTCCAAGTTGTCAAGTCTTACCACAATTCATGTACCTTGGAGAACAGTGTCAACTCTTATCTATGATAAAGCATCAGAGGATGCTTTATATAATCATAGATATAGATATAGCATATATATATATATAATCTATATAATCAGGATAGATTATCTAGTGCTAAGCAGAGGTCTAAGGGAGTGACTATAGAACTAAGAGTTAAAAAAGAATCAGGTTTAATTAACTGCACCCACCTGGGAATCTTCCCAGGGAGTTCTCTCTTTGTAGCCATGACATAGAATAGATGTTTATTAAAAGCTCATTGATTTTTGTATTCCTCTCCTCAATTCATTGTACACTCCAAGAATAAAAACAGGTCTAGTACAATTTTGTCTTCCAAATCTTGATTTCCTCAACAAGTTTTCGCTATATCATGATTCGGAATAAAAAATTAAAGGGGAATTTTGGGGAACTTTGTGGAAGTCAAAGATGACCCAGAAAAAGGTTAGAAACTCATAAATGCATAAAAGATATGTATGATATTATATAATATCAGATATTATATAATATGCACAGTATTATATAAGTATAATTGTATTATATAATTATATTATAATGTAAAACATTATTATATAATATACTTTATCTTTTAATGCTATAAAATTTAGACTTCTCTGGGTAGGAAGGGAGAGTCAAAAACATTTTTTGTGACTTTTCCCCATGGGGTGGGGGGGGAAGGGAAGGGGGGGAAAGGCATTCCTAACCCTCCCTCTGCCCACCAGGCAGAAGGGCTAAGCTTATGTAGGTTCCAGGTTATCTGTCTCTGCCCCTTTTTAATCAAGTCACCCTGGAAAGTCATCCTAATTTTCTGAGGTTGGTTATTCACCAAAAAAGTGAGGACCTTGAACAAAATAACTACAACAACAATAATAAACAAATCCCAAATGTATTCTGGAATTTACATAGCACTTTAGGGTGTGCAGAACACTTACCTTACAACAGTCCTAGGAGATAGAGAGCAAAATTGATATTTTCGCCATTTTACTGGTGAAGAAACTGAGGTTCTGAGGGGTTAGTTGACTTGCCCGTTAATGAAAAGTGGTGAATCCAAGCCTCCTAATGTTAAAGTGTAGCACTCCATCTACTGAGTCTCCTTAACTCTATGGAAGTGCATAATATCAATTTGGAACAAGAATTAGAGGTTGGAAAGACCAATGCAAGTCATAAGAAGAGTCAAAAGTTAAAGTAAGTAACCCTCTGCCCAGCTTGGAAGGATCTAATGAGGTCATTCATTTTGTGATGAGCTAGCTCAATAATAGTGGGTCATGTTATTGAAATAAGCAAGGATTTGTAAATCTGGGCATGATGATTATCTTCTTTTAAATCATTTACTGATTTACAAATCTTTCCCCCACAATTAATACTATTTAAATAGAACTCGCTATGTGGCACAATGCCAAATACTATAAATTATTATTTCATTTGAGCTTCATAACAACCCTGAGGTAACTGAGGAAAATTAAGGTTAAATAACGTGCCCAGGATCGCACCACTAATAGATCTCTGAAGTGACATTTGAGTTCAAGTCTTTCTGACTCTAGGTCTGGTACTCCATCCTTTATGCCAGCTAAAATATATACTCCTTGACCATAAGTACTGTTTTATTGGGTTTTATTTCTATTTTTGTCCCCTGAAGCTTAGCCATAGCACTTGCTAGTCATAGGCACTTACTGTTTCCTAAACTGAATTATTTAAATCATCTGGCTAGAAGTATTTACAGAGACACCTAAATATCTGAATGATTTTTTAAAAAAATTTATTAATGGGGCAGCTAGGTGGCGCAGTGGATAAAGCACCAGCCCTGGAGTCAGGAGTACCTGGTTTCAAATCCGGTCTCAGACAAGTACTTAATAATTAGCTAGCTGTGTGGCCTTGGACAAGCCACTTAACCTCGTTTGCCTGGCAAAAACCTAAAAAGAAAAAAAAAAGAAAAAAAATTTATTAAGTGCTTACTATATAGAATGAAGCTAAAGACCACAGATACAAGGCAAAAAGTAAGCCGGCCCCTGCTCTCAGGGAGCTCACATTCTAATGTAGGATAAAATATATATATGGAAAATTTCAGCTGTAATTCAGATGGGAAAATCCCATGGTCCTCCAGGTTCAGCAGCAAAGCAGGTCATGATGGTTTTACATTGGTACCAAATATATTTAAATCTTAAATAAAACTCACATTAGCATTCAATTGTATAGAGAGTTTTCCATAGCATTCTGCAGTCGTTTTAAAAATAATGAAAGGGTAGTTGGAAACGATCTGGTGGAAAATTGTTTCTCTTGCCTGGAACTTCTCTGAATCGTTCAGTGACATGCAATATAGAATGTGAGATTCTTTTTCATCTTCTTTTACTTTCTTTTTTACTTTAGGCTAAGTACTAAAGTGACTCATGCCTATGCATGAAACAAATGTAAATACCAGGAGGGTGGATTCCCTAGAGGGAAAAGTCATGGCAACATTTAAAGCAAAGAACATTTTAGAAAAAAATTTTTAGTGATTTATTATTAGCAAAACATTCTTCAGAACCTAGAGTTGGGTGCCAAAAATCTCAATCCAATTCAGTCCAGCTGATGCAATGTGGACCATGGGCTGCATCTACTCAGTTCCTCGGTTGGGTACAGCCTTCTGGGAGCTAGCAATATTTGGTAGCTCAGGTCTTGACCACAAGGCCAAGAGGTGATCAAACAAATGATCTTTGCAATATTATTGGGCAACTAGGTGATGATGATGATGTTTGTCCTTCATTCTTCAAAGAAAGCTTCGACATCAGGGAGGTGATACCATGACAACAATGAGAATTGGATTTGAGTGGGGGTGGGGGTGGGAGTGCTAAGTCACCAGTTTCACTTTCTCTTCCACAGCCATCAGGGTCTGGTGACCAGATACAGATCAGCTAGGCCGTGCAGTTACTAGACCCTTGGGCTTGGAATCGAGAAGATTTATCTTCCTGAGTTCAAATCTGTTCTCAGACAATCTTGTGTGATCATGAGCAAATCACATAAGCCTTTGCCTCAATTCCCTCATCTGTAAAATGAGCTGGAGAAGAAAATGGCAAACCACTCCAACATATTTACCAAGAAAGCCCCAAATGGGGTTGTGGAGCATCAAACATGAATGAAGCCACTGAACAAGTGCCCCTGGATTCTGACTCTGTTGACGGTTTCTCTTTTTTTCTGGAAGCTGATATACTTCTTCAGATTAACAATGTGGTTTAATAGTCAAGGCTTCCTGAATGTTTCAAGAATGAGATACTCCATCACTTACCTCTGGTCATTCTTTCTGACTGTCTCCCGTGTATGGAACACTCTCCCTTCTCCATTCTGAATGCTGACCTCCTGGCTTCCTTTTAGTCCAGCTAAAATCCCACCTTGTATTAGAGGTCATCAAAAATCCTCCTAATTTCTAAAGCCTTCCTTCTGTTCATTATTTCCTACTTATCCTGTTTATACTTTTCTTTCTATATAATGTGTTTTTATGTTGTCTCCCCCATTAGATTGAAAGTTCCTTGAGGGGAGAGAACTGTCTTCTGTCTTTACTTTTTATCCCTAGCCCTTAGGATGGTGTCTGACCCATAAAATGATTTTTGATTGATTTTTCCCATCCTCTGAGTCTCAGAATTTATCTCCCTAGCAGGTGTCCAAAGGAAGCTTTAAAGGACAAGGACTGTTTTCCCCCGCTTTCATTCTTAGTTTCTGGCTACACAGTGGTTCAGTGGTTTGTGACTAGTCCTTTGAAGCTGCCACTAGTTTTCCCCTCTTAAGTTGCCATCTCTCTCTCTCTCTCCTCTCTCTCTCTCTCTCTCTCTCTCTCTCTCTCTCTCTCTCTCTCTCTCTCTCTCCATTATATGTGTGTGTATTTATGTAAACACACACACACACACACACACACACACAAAACACACATACTTCTCCGATCTCTGCAAGGTGCCTAAGCTGGTAAATGTTTATTTCATAAATGCTTGTTGATTGATTAGACTGGATTGGATTGAGGTCTTAAAAGTGTAAAACTTCTATTACATAAATAAGAATTGTTAATTCTTTTTTTGTCCAGGTCCATGCTTCCAAGTTTATTGAAGTTTTTAAGGCAAAACATAATTTCAAATATCCAGACCTGAGTCATGTGCTTGATAGAGAATGGATATTTTCTGAAATTTCAAGATCAGATATTACTGTTTCACTCTTGGAACGTTCTGTTTTGTGTTTACTTTTTTCTGTCTTGGACATTACTGTTACATCTCCTGTCTCTTTCTGAGCAAGACTATATTTTTTTCGAAGCCAAATGTTTTAATCTTTCATGAGCCAAAGGGGTACGTTCCCTATGTCCTTTGCTTTTCTGGCTTATCAGGCTCTCAGAGGAGGAACGAGAAGAACTTTCAGATTGTTTATTTGAAGAGTGTTTTGAGGAATGTTCACTCAGTCTGGCACTTTTCTCTGAGGAAATTCTACTATTTCTGGAAGACTCCTCTTCTTTTCTTTGTTATTGAGCTTCAACAATCATATTTGCTAAAAATGATAATGATGGTGCAGGCACAAATTCTTTAGGAGAAACCTGTTGATGATCAGTGCTCTTGATTTCCTGGACTTCTTTGGAAGAAGATAAAACCTCCTGAATGGAAAATGGAAACTGAAATGCATCAAGAGACAAACATGTTGTAACATCACTGGTAACTTTCTGAAACTGGATACTCTGCATATGTCCTGGGGTATTCTGATTAGGTTCTGACCTTCCTTCAAGTTCCTCCCTTTCTTCTACAAGTAAACCATTACTTGTAAAGTTTATCTGGGGATGATCTAGGAAATCAAAACAACAAAACAGTATAACCATTTTCAAAGGGCATATTGGAAAAAATAATTCAAATATCACATTTTAGCCTAACATCCAAAATTTATAAAGGAAATGTTACAAACTTTTGAGGTTAAAAACTTTCATCCAGTGAACAAAAAAATTAAAGCAAGAAACATAGAAATTTGTACATAAAAAGAAAGGGATTTTAGACTGCCTTAAAATCATTCATTTCTTTCCCCCCCCCACTAGAAAAAATATCAAAATATCATTTTGATGCGTAGTATGGTGTCAACATCCTCCTTTTGGCTTTGCTTATGATGAAGTCCAAGACAATTGAGTGCATAGAATAGGGTTGTAGGAGAGTCAGGAAACTGAAAATGCATCAGTTTGAGCAAGTACCAGGATAAAAACAGAATATGAGGAATGAATGTGAAGGCAGAAGGATGTCCAAGTGAGAATGAGCCTCATAATTTCATATTAGATGAATGAGATATAGTTTCTAGGACTAGGGAGGGCCAACTACCACCTGTGTGGCCAGCAGGAGCAGGTGTGGGCCTAGGATCTCAGTGAGGAAATGAACATGTTGCTAACTGTGCTGATAGAACCCTCCTGAGGCTATAGTAGCCTTTGCATGGGGAAAAGGTACAGGTGATAGGGTGACATGATCTGACTTAGGGTCTCAATGTGACTGTGAGTGTGTGTGTGTGTGTTTGTGTCAGTGGGAAAGGACAATTTTACAAGTGTAAAGATTGGGGTTCATTGAACCCCCATTTAACGTAACTACCTTTGTCAAGAAAGGGCATCTCCATTGATTCAATAAATCACTGGAACCAAATATGAATTAGGCCTAGTTAGCAATAGTGAACAAATCAATAAATCAATCAAGGGCTAGGAAAAGAAGTCCTGAATGTCATTGGATGAAATCTAATGTTGCTGTAGAGTCTATTTAATTGGCTGAAGGAACTCAGTCATACTATGTGGATCCTCTATGAATCAGTTCAAAACCCAAGCATTCAAGTACTTAGCAGGCTGAAGAGAAAACAGTTCCAGTTAAATTTTTGGGAGGGAATTGATAGGAAGGGAAGAGGAAGGAATAATCATTCTTTTTTTCTTTTTCATTTTTGTACTTCCAATTACATGTAAAAATAATTTTCAACATTCCTTTTTGGAAAGATTTTTGAGTACCACATTTTTCTCCCTCCTTCCCCTCTCTCCAAGCCTGCAAGTAATTTTATATAGGTTATACATATTCAATGATTTTTTGAACATATTTTCATAGGGGAAAATCATTTAGTAAACACTCATGTGCTAGCTGAGTGACCCTGGGAGCAAGTCACTTAACCTATGTTTGCCTTCATCTAGGAAATAGCAAACCACTCCAGTACCTGTGCCAAGAAAACTTCATGTACAATATGGTCAATGAGGTCATGAAGAGTTGGACATGATTGACCAATAACTATTATCTTCCAGACAGTATGCTGAGCATTCTACAAATACTATCTCATTTGATCCTCAAAACAACCTAGGAGGTGGGTACTGTTATCATCCCCATTTTACAGTTGAGGAAACCCAAACAGAATTCTAGGTTCTAGGTGGCAGAGGACAAACTTGACCCAGTGAAGAAAGGAAGCTTCATTATAAACAACCAAGGAAAAAGTTATGCCAAACCTAATTATGTTTGTCCTTCATTCTCTAAAAAGACCATGCCATCAGGAAAGTGATGAATTGGATTGAGTGAGGGGCACTGTGCTAAGTCACCAGCTTCACTTTCTCCTCCAGAGTCATCTGGGTCCAGTGACCAGATATGGATCAGGATGACTGGAGATGGCCCTGGATGGGAGGCAATGAAGTGACTTGCCTGAGGTCGTTCAGTAAGTGGCAAGTGCCTGAGGATTCCAATTCAGGTTCTCCTGTCTCTACGGTCAATGCTCTATTCACTGCTCTGGGATCCCAGAAAAGTGACTTCCAGGAGCTTTGAGATGCTATCTTTATGAGACGTTTTTCATGAGCTAAACTTGATCCCACTTTCCACTGAACTCTCTTTGCTTGGGTACAAGGCTCAGCTCAAAAGATATCTTCCACCCAAGATATTTACTGACATAAACTCAAAAATAATCACAAACTTTTAGAGAATATTTATTAGCAACTATATAGCACCTTAGTTTAATTTTTTTCAAGCAGCTAAGTCAGTCTGACTAATTGATATCAACTGATAATCAATGGAGGAAGCACAGAGATGGCAGTTGATAAATTATGCTAGTCAAACTTATCCATCCCTTCAGAGTTTACTCTTTGTTTTCTTTGTTTTTGTTTTTAACAAGGCAACAGAGTTAAGTGACTTACCCAAGGTCACACAGCTAGTAGGTATCAATTGTCTGAGGTTGGGCTTGAACTCAGGTCTTCCTGACTCCAGGGTTGGTGTTCTATCCACAGTACCACCTGGTTGCCCCAGAGTCTACTCTTAAAGTTTTACTTTTACCCATTCCCCCAATTGACAAATGGTCAAGCGATATGCAAAGGCAATTTGCAGATAAGGAAATCAAATCGATCCATAGTCACATGAAAAATTGCTCTAAATCATTACTTGTTAGAGAAATGCAAAGCATCTCTGTGACACCACCTCATACCTCTCAGACTAGCCAATATGACCAGAAATGATCAATGTTGGAAGGGATGTGGGAAATCTGGGACACGAATACATTGTTGGTAGAGCTGTGAACTCATCCAACCTTTCTGGAGAGCAATTTGGAATTCTGCCCAAAGGGCAATAAAAATGTGCATACACTTTGATCCAGCAATACCACTACTGAGTCTATACCCTGAAGAGATGATGAAAAAGGGTAAAAACATCACTTGTACAAAAATATTCAGAGCAGCCCTGTTTGTGGTGGCAAAGAATTGGAAATCAAGTAAATGTCCTCAATTGGGGAATGGCTTAGCAAACTGTGGTATATGTATGCTATGGGACACTATTGCTCTATTAGAAACCAGGAGGGATGGGAATTCAGGGAAACCTGAAGGGATTTGCATGAACTGATGCTGAGTGAGATGAGCAGAACCAGAAAAACATTGTACACCCTAACGGCAACATGGGGGTGATGATCAACCTTGATGGACTTGCTCATTCCATCAGTGCAACAATCAAGGACAATTTTGGTGTATCTGCAATGGAGAATACCATCTGTAGCCAAAGAAAGAATTGTCGAGTTTAAACAAAGACCAAAGACTATTACCTTCAATTTAGGAAAAAATCTTTATCTTATTATATAATTTTGCTATCTCTTATACTTTATTTTTCTTTCTTTCTCTTTCATCACATTCAACTTAGATCAATGTATACTATGGAAACAATGTAAAAAGCAACAGACTGCCTTCTGTGGGGGAGTGAGGGGAGGGAAGCAAATTTAGGGGGAAAACTGTAAAACTCAAAATAAATAAAATCTTTTAAAAATAAAATAAAATGAGTTTTACTTTTACTCCTTAACCTAAGAAGAGGACTAGTAGACTCCTCCTAGGGATACAAATTGATAATAGAGTAGGATTTGGGATAGTAGTCCCAAAATACAAACTACAAAAGAAAAGAAATACAAATTGTACATTTGGAAAAAATATTTAAACTCAAAGAATAAAAAATTAAAACAATTTCAAGGTAAAATTTCTTATACAATTAATACATGTAAATAAAAGTATGCTCATACATTGTTAGTGGTATTTTTAAACAGTTTGGCAATTTTTTAGGTTCATTGATTTAGAATTGGAAATGACCTTATAAGTCATCTAGAGCATCCCCTTCCAGAAGTATACTCTAAGATTGAAAGTAGTTAAGCGATTTTCCTAAGATCAAGAAAATATTCAGTGGTATATCTAGATCCTTTGATTAGAAAATCATTTGAGGGGGCAGCTAGGTGGTGCAGTGGATAGAACACCACCCTGGAGTGAGGAGGACCTGAGACACTTAATAATTGCCTAGCTGTATGACCTTGGGCAAGTCACTCAAACCCTATTGACTTAAATTTTAAAAAATATATTAAAAAAGAAAATAATTTGGTAGTTTACAGTAAGAACAGAGGACAATTTAATATACATTTTAATCTAATAATACCTTTATTACAAATATACCCTAAGGATATAGTTGAAAAGAAAAACAAAGAACTTTCTCTAAAATAATTTAGAGCTTTATTATTTATAACACTGATAAATTGGAAACAACTTGAAATATCTATTGTTGAGAAAACTAATAAATTGTGACAACATCATAATGGAGTGTAATACAAAGTTATATGAAAGAAAACAGGAAAAATTATATTCAAAATGATTATGATTATATCAATATAGATATATAGATATAGATGGGGGCAGCTAGGTGGCGTAGTAGATAAAGCACTGGCTTTGGAGTCAGGAGTACCTGGGTTCAAATCCAGTCTTAGACACTTAATAATGACCTAGCTGTGTGGCCTTGGGCAAGCCACTTAACCCCATTTGCCTTGCAAAAACCTAAAAAAAAAAAGAATCAGATATAGATGAAAGTTCGGCAGGGGAAATAAGGGAAATAATGGGCAAATTGTCCAATTTATTATCTTTGTGCAGGCATTCTTTCCTGATCTAGAATGTTCTCCCTCCTCATCTGAAGGTGAGAACTTTTTCCCTTCCAGGTTCTGCTCAAGAACCTCCTACCCACCATGTGTACTAATCCCTTAGTGGTAGTTAATCTCACACACACACACACACACACACACACACACACACACACACACACACATATACACACACACACACACACACACACACACACATACACACACAAACTAATTATGTTACATAAACTTTGCATATATTCTATATTTACTTCTTTCTATATAGTGATACCCCTCAAAATGAAAGTTTCTTGAGAGCAGGAATTATTTTCTTTTTGTCCCTTTATCCTTACAGCCTCACACTTGGTAGGTTTTTAATAACTGCTTATGGAATTGGATTGGTATTAGTTGAAGTATAAATATTATAAAAATTTTGAATCTATTAAATTGTCATTTAATGTCATTTATAATTTTAAAAAAACTTTAGAGACCCCCCAAACTAAGTCTTTAGTGGCCTTTGTAGTAGTTGATATGTTGACACATAATATCATATTATGTAGGATGTTTTAACATGCAAATGGCACATAGCAAGCAAGTGTTTAATAGAACCTTGCGGACTGATTGATAAATTAAAGGACTTATGAAGTCGTGTTTGTGTGTGTGTGTGTGTGTGTGTGTGTGTGTGTGTGTGTGCCAATTATTCATCCCTTATCAATAGACAATCTAAGAATAAGCCCCCAGATTGGAGCTAGTTACCAAACTGTACTCTGTGATGTTGCTTTAGACTTTCCCTCTACTCATCTGTTTTCTTTATAGTCTGAGAATCCTTAGCCCGGTTAGGAAACCTTGGTTAGGAAATAAACTGCTTTCCTCCTAAAAGAAAAATTCTTAAGTTGGAGCAAAGTTGAAAGGAGGCTGGCCACCAGGCAGGGGTGTGACTTCGCCACAAAGTGCCTGCCTGCCCATGGATGACAAGTTATAGTCTGGGTGGGTGGAAAGACCACCCACTCCAAGGAAATCACTGCTCATTGGAAATATTAAGGAAGGTATCATACTGGAAAATGTTTTAAATACTGTATTTATCTGTATATAGAATTCACTTTCCCCCCAAAATATGGCATGTTTAAAAATCTAAATGCAGTTTATAATTGTGCTATAGTTAAGAAATATTTTTTTTCATAAAAGAGGAAAAAAGGAGAACAGGAAAGTGATGTTAAAATATGATGGTTTTACAGTAATGTGTTATGTTTTCTCTATAATTATTTTTCAGTACTTATTTGTATATATGCATATTTGCGCACGCACACACACACACACACACACACACACACACACATACATACACAAACACTTACCCCTTTCAAAGAGCTCTAATTTTAGGGCCACAGCCCAATTTGAACCAATATGCTTCTAAAACACTTTGCAAGTATTCTTTTATGAATTTACATGTTGTTTTAACATTTAATTTCTATTTTGAGAGGCAGTATAGATCAGTGGATAGAGAGGCTGTCTCTGAGACAGTGGATAGAGAGGCTGGCTCAAATCTTTCCTCTGACTTATATTGATCCTGGAACTCTGAGCACATCTGCCATATTCTTCAATCCTAGGTGAATCTCTAAGACAAGAAGTAGTCAAGTTTCATTGGCTAAAATATTTTCTTTAATGGAAATTTCTAACAAAGAGGAAAAATTAAAACTTCTTCCTCCCCCCCCAAAAAGCAATATTTTAAAGGGGTTAGGAAGGGTGTGCAGTGAAGGTAGATTATATCTAAGTGAGGCTTGATTGGAAACATGTCTGGAGTCTCTCTTAGAGAGATTGATTCCTGCCAGGAGAGAAGCAGAAGGTTGGGACCACAAGGAAAAGGACCATGTACCAAAATAGTTATAACAGTTCCTTTGGAAGTGACAAAGACCTGGGAGATAAGGGGTTTGTCCATCAACAGGGGTGGCAGGGGAAATAACAATTATATGAATATAGAATAACACAATGATAATTTGTTTAAATTATGGAATATGACTGGAATAGAATATCATTGTGCCATAAAAAGTGAAGACAGGAACAAGTTCATGGAAATCTGGAAGGACTTGTATGAAGTAAGATTCTAGAGATATCTGTCTCCTGTTAAGCCAGATCTAGATAGATCCATGTGAACACATATAACCTACATAGGAGTGGCTAGGTGGCACAGTGGATAGAGCACCGGCCCTCAAGTCAGGAGTACCTGGGTTCAAATCCCATCTCAGACCTCAGACACTTAATAATTACCTAGTTGTGTGGCCTTGGGCAAGCCACTTAACCCCATTTGCCTTGGGAAAAAAACTAAAAAAAACCATATAACCTACATGGGTAACACAAACACACACACTCTACACAGGCATGGCTTCTTTTGATTTAGGATTATGCATTTCAGAAAGTTGCATTGAGTACTTTCACCAATTACAATTCAAAACTTCTGTGGTCATTTAAAGAATATAACCAATGAAGTTAACAGAATTGGCAATGAATGTTTTTACTTGATTTTGACAACACGTGGTCCAAATATTCCCTTTATAAGTTAGTGCTAGAATATTCTGAAAGCATACTTTCTAACCTAAAGCAAACAATGGAGTCAACTTAGGAATGTGAAAAACTTGAGAAATTTTCCCCTTGCTATGTATTAAGGGTTGAACACTGAGCTTTGGACTTTAAAAATGGAGGATAAAAGTCAAGAATTTAGTGATCAAGGACAGTCCTGGGAGACATATTATGGAAAATGCCATCCACATCCAAAAAAAGCCTGGATTCTGAACACAAAGTATACTATGTCCATTTTAAAAAAAAAACTTCTTTCATATTTTTCTCTCATCTTTTCCCTTAGCTCTAGTTTTTCTTTCACAGTTTAACTAATATAGAAAATATATTAAATGAAATTTTACAGGTTCAATTTATATCAGATTATTTGCTGCCATGAGGAAGAGGGTGGGAAAGGAGGGTAGTGGAAAAATGTGGAACTCAAAAGCTTGAAAAAGGATGAAATGCTGAAAATTATCTTTGCAGGCAATTGGAAAATAAATAATAAAGGAGCAAAAGTTCTTAGAACAGTAGCTATCATATATAGATACTATGTAAATAGTTATTCCCCTCCCTTTCCCTTCTCTGGAGCTAAACCACTGAGCTTCCCAAAGACTAAGATCAGTGGAGGTGGTTTAGAGAAACTATTCCCTATCTGCATTTGTAACCCAAGAAGTACAATAAAGTTAGGTTAGCTAAAAAAAGGAAAAAGAAAAGTCAAGAAGATGAACTTGTGTCTCACTGTTTCAAAGATAAACTCATTTTCAAAGAAAATGTCAAGGTAGACTTTCCAAAAAGTATATAGTTATAGTCTGTATGCCATCTCACATTCTCTTCTGAACAATTAACATTCTAGCCAACCCTTCCCACCTGGTATTTCCTGAGCTTTGCATTCTTTCTCCTCTACAACTTGACACAGGTTATCCCATATACCTAAAATGCACTGCCTCCTCACCATTCCTTCATAGAATCCCTTAACTTCCTTCAAGGTTCAATTCAGGTTGTACCTCTTATGGCTGAGGGTTTCAACTAAATTTAAATTTAAAAAAATTTTTTGATAAGTGCATTTCAATACAATTGGTTTCTCTTGTAATGTTATATATTTTTGGTAGTTAAAAACATTATTCTGAAGTGTCCATATGCTTCAACAGATTGCCATTAAAGTCCATGACTTACACAAAAAATTAAGTTATGGACTCGATGTTAGCACTTTATTTTACTCCTCAAATCTGATTATTTACTTGTATAAATGTTTTGTTCCCTCCATATCACTGAAAAATAAATTCCTTATGGATAAAGACTGATTTTGTTTTTATATTTGTCCTTCAATGGACCCTTAATAACTATTTGTTGAATTGAAATCAGAATTTCAATTTTATCAAAAAGTTGGAGGTAGTTGGAGATCTCCCAGTTTTGTTTAATAGTACTTAATTCATAAATTGAGTATCATTGCCTATATATATGTGTGTGTGTGTGTGTGTATACACCTATAATACCTATAAATACCTATAATTAAATTTTAATTCAATTCAGTAAACATTTATTAAGTGCCTACTATCTGCCAGACATTATGCTAAGGGCCAGGGATACAAAAAAGGTAAAAGACAGTTCCTGGCCTCAAGGAGCTTTCAATCTAATTAAATATTAGAAGACTCTTATACCATCTTGAGCCCCTTCCTTTTGAGGTTCAAAAATTCATGGAAAATATTCCTTGGAGACCAACAAATGAAGTATGGAACTACAAAATAGGTAGAATTTATTTAAATTTGCTTAAAATATCAGAAAATATCAGAAAAAGAAACTAAAGGGAAATCCAATTCAAAGTTCTGTGCCAAGTTCTTGTAATGCAAAGCAAAAAAATCAAACAAAAAAAGTACAATTCTTTCTATGGTTCCAATGGTCTTAATAACTGAAGTAAGAGTTGATCTTTTCCTCAGAAGATACAATGTTGCCTACTTGAATTCTTCCAGATGCTTGAATAGTGGACAAGGAATATAAACATATTCAATATAAACATATTCAACAATTCATATTCTTGAATAAGTCAAGGAAATATCTGGTTTAAAAAATGACAGAAGACAGCTCAAACTCTCTATACTTGGGTATGTAAGCATGCTCTAGAAAGAGTTATATTTTTTCTTCCCAACATAAGTTAAATCCAGAAAAATTTAGAAGACCTATTATATGAAAGTCACTTTCTTTTTCTTCCTTTTAAAGATTTTATTTATTTCGAGTTTTACAATTTTTCCCCTAATCTTGCTTCCTCCCACCCTCCACAGAAGGCAATTTGTCAGTCTTTCCATTGTTTCCATGGTATACATTGTTCCAAATTGAATGTGATGAGAGAGAAATCATATCCTTAAAGAAGAAACAAAGTATAAGAGATAGCAAGATCAGACAGTAAGATATCAGGGGGTTTTTTTTCTCCTAAATTAAAGGTAATAGTCCTTGGTCTTTGTTCAAACTGCACAATTCTTTCTCTGGATACAGGGTTGATCATTGCCCCATGTTGCTGTTAGGGTATACAATGTTTTACTGGTTCTGCTCATTTCATTCAGCATCAGTTCATGCAAATCCCTCCAGGCTTCCCTGAATTCCCATCCCTCCTGATTTCTAATAGAACAGTAGTGTTCCATGACATACATATACCACAGTTTGCTAAGCCATTCCCCAGTTGAAGGACATTTAATTGATTTCCAATTCTTTGCCACCACAAACAGGGCTACTATGAATATTTTTGTACAAGTGATGTTTTTACCCTTTTGCATCATCTCTTCAGGGTATAGACCCAGTAGGGGTATTGCTGGATCAAAGGGTGTGCACATTTTTGTTGTCCTTTGGGCATAATTCCAAATTGCTCTCTAGAAAGATTGGATGAGTTCTCAGCTCCACCAACAATGTAACAGTGTCCCAGATTTCCCACATCCCTTCCAACATTCATCATTGTCCTTTTTGGTCATATTGGCCAGTCTGAGAGGTGTGAGGTGGTAACTCAGAGATGCTTTAATTTGCATTTCTCTAATAAGTAATGATTTAGAGCAATGTTTTATATGACTATGGATCGCTTTGATTTCCTCATCTATAAATTGCCTTTGCATATCCTTTGACCATGAAAGTCACTTTCAGCAAAGACAGACAATCCGCATTCTCTGGGAGCTGTCATTCTTTGTGGAGGTGGAAAGGTGCACTCTTCTACTTTCTTACTTCTATTGAAACTCACTGTCTTGCTGCTTCTCCAAAGAGCCTGTGGACTCTTTTGTAGTTGTTGGTGTAGTAACCTGTGAAGTTCTGTAGTAGTTTGTAAACTTTTGTGCAATCTGTGAATTAAAATCTAAGCCTTTCTTATTATTCTGAGTCAGAGAGCCTGTTGATTTCTTCACAAACTGAACCCACATTTTTCCTTAAGCACTGTCCCCCAAAACCCATTTCTCCCAGCTCTATCATTAAAGTATTGGATTTACTAAAAAATACTAAAGTACTATAGCTCTACTTTTTCCTGAAACATTTTCTCTAATCTTCAAAAGGATGATGTCAGGAAAAATTGGACTAATGAGAGTAGGGATCCAGACAATATAGTCTGCTGTGTTCATAGTGATCATTCTGTCTTTTTAGAGGCTCTGCTGTCTTACCTGAACAGAGTTTATTCTATGTGTTCAAGGATCCCCTGCTACATGTCTCATGTAGGCAGTGATGCATTGCTCTTTAAAATAGCAGCCAGAGAAGCATAATTTGTGCTTACACACTTTTTGAAGTCTAAACTCACATAATTTTGAACATCCTACACAGTTAATAACCTATAATTGGATAACAAAACTATCAGAATCATTTGCCTACCCTTTCAGTCTTTGGGTATAATTAAATTCAATGACTACTGTCAGCTTTGGCTGGGCTTTCCCCCTCTTTTCCCCATCAATTTTGCTGAACATAGTAGTTCCATAAGCATGGTAACCTCTAAAGGTAGGTCAATAGGATCTTTACTTTGTGTATTGATTTACCTGACCAGCTATTATCCTGTATCTCTCCTCCCTTGGAATCTCTTTAAATTTCAGGTCAGGAATCATACTCTAATAATGTTAATAATAATTTAGCATTTATAAAGGAATTTTAAATTCTGCATCATCTCATTTTATCCTTACAGTAACCCTGGATGGTGTCGGTACTATTATTATTCCCATTTTATAAATGAAGAACCTGAGTCAGAGATTTTGTGACTTACCCAGGGTCATGCAATTGTTATATCTGAGGTCAAATTTGATCTCAGATCTCTTTTTTTTTAAAGATAAAGCAATGAGGTTAAGGGACTTGGCCAAGGCCACACAGCTAGTAAGTATCAAGTGTCTGAAATCAAATCTGAACTCAGAGCCTAGTGACTCCAGGGTGGGTATTCTATTCATGGTGCCACCTAGCTGCCCTAATCTCAGATTCTGGCTCATTGCTATGACGTTTAAGAAAGTTTTAGAATCATAATTTCTGGGAATTAATCTTTTTGTTAATGATGCTAGCATTTGGGGGGTAACTAGGTGTCACAGAACATGGAGCCCCAGTCCTGGAGTCAGGAGGACCTGAGTTCACATCCTCAAACACTTAATTACCTAGCTGTGTGACCTTGGGCAAGTCACAACTCCAATTCCTTGAAAAAATCAAAAAAAATTAATAATAATGCAAGCATCTTTATTAATAAAAGGGTCAGTGATATTCTGGAATGCCAAAGACTTCTCATGGGTCTCACTGTTTATATGACTTTAGGAAGTGGGTGTTCCTGAGGGTAGCAATCAACTTTTATTGGTTATTACATGAAGGATTAGGGATTTAACTTTGTTGTCATTTGCTTCTAAATTGCCCAAGCTTAGAAAATTTAAAGTATTTTTCCCCACCCAAACCTGTGTAGAGTATAGTAAATTATTTGTAAAGTTGGAGTCTGATCAAGATTGAGCAATTCAATACCATTATCAATAATGTCCTTTAAAGATTGAATTTTGAAATTCTGACTTCAGAAAGAGGGGAACTTTGGATCTTCACAAATCATTAGTTATTTTTAAGTGATATTTTGTTTTATTTTTCCCAAATATATGTTATGGAAGTTTTTCAACATTCATTCACTTGCATATTTATAAGTTACACATTTTCTACCCCCCCATTCCCACCTTCCTGCACTTGGTGGCAAACAAAATCATAGGTTATTAATGATCATTTCTCTCCCTCTCTAGAGCTCTATCCATTCTATCACCTAGCTGCTTCATATAAAGCCTTTTCTGATTGCCCTCCCCTGTACACTCCATGTCCCAGTACCTTTTTTTCCCCCAAAATTATCTTTTGTTTTTGCACATACTTATATATGAACATGCTGTCTTCCTCAGTAGATAGTCCTTTAGTGCAGGAATGATTCCTTTTTTTTGTTATTAGGGTCTATGTATTTTAAGTAAAATTATAATCCTTTCAGGGAAAGATTACTTGGAAGACTCCAGAAAAAGGAGCAGATTTTTCCTGATTATCAAGAGTCTTCTATTTTTTTCCTATTGTATTAAGTAAAACCTTTTCTACCAGTGATATCTTATTAATTCTAGTACTTATAAGATCCTTTAGGGGAGAGATACAGAAAATCAAAATATTAAGAGTATATTATATTCCAGAGACTGCTAAGAACTGGGGCTGCAAATACAAACACATAGAGTAAAAATTCTCTTGTTCCAAAGGGGTAACCATGTTTGAGAGTGCAAGTCAAAAAAATTTTTTGTGCTATACTTCCCTTTTCTCCCAAGATTGGACTTAGGCTAGAGCTAGAGCTAGGTGGTGCAGTGGATAGAGCACCAGCCCTGGAGTCAGGAGTACCAGAGCTCAAATCCAACCTTAGACAATAATTGTGTGGCCTTGGGCAAGCCACTTAACTTCATTGCCTAATAATAATAATATAAATAATAATAAATGGATTAAAATGCTTCCTGATTTGTAGATGAGGATAATTCTCCCCCTTCCCTGCAATCATACTTTAGTCATCTATAAGGTGGAGGCTTTTAACTGTCTGGCTGACTTAGATTTCTGGGGTAATGGATCCCTGGCAGAAGAGGACAGTTAAGAAAATGAATCTGGCAGAGCTGTACAAGGTGGACTGTGGCATCTGGGAGGTGAAGCCATGACCTACAAGTGAATTGAATTAGAGGGAGGGAGGGGCTGTGCAAAGCCACCAGCCTCACCTTCTCCTCCCAAGCCACCTAGGTCCTGTGACCAGAGGTAGGGAGCAGGGTATAGAGTCCTTGGTCTTCTTCAAGCCAAGATCATTAACAAGGCTCAGTTTGACCCAGGCAATGGCCATTCAGTGATTAAGGTTGGGTTAGGAAGAAAGGAGGCAGAGGTGGGCCTCTGTAACCTAGTCCAAAATAATAATTATAATAATAAAACATCTGGGAGGGGAAGATGCTCAGGGTCTGTGATCCAAACTGAAAGAATCGCCATTTATATCCCAAGCAATGGATGCTGGCCAGAGTGATTTGAGAGACTACAATCACAGCCTTTTGAGAAGAAGGGGTGAAGGGGAGATCCTCTCCATGATCATCCGGGTCAAACCCTTGGGGGGGAGGTGATTTGATTACAAAATGTTATGATAAACAGCAGGCCTGAGGTGGAATTGAGGTCTTCCGAGGTCTCTTCAATTGCTGACATTTTGGGATTCTCCATTTAAATAAAAAAAAAAGATTAAGAATCATTTGGGAGGGGGCAGCTAGGTGGTGCAGTGGATAGAGCACCGGCCCTGGAGTCAGGAGGACCTGAGTTCAAATCCGGATTCAGACAATAATTACCTAATTGTGTGGCCTTGGGCAAGCCACTTAACCCAGTTTGCCTTGCAAAAAAAAATCATTTGGGCGAGTAGGAGAAAAAGAGGTAAATTCTACCTTGAACTTGAGAGACACAGGGTCATTGTTAACAAGAGCCCCGGGGCAGTCTGAGGTGAATCATGGGGGGCCATAGACGACCTTAAACTTGAGAGAATGAGGGGGCCTCCCCCAAGGGTCACTGAGAAGAGTTTGGGGCAGACTAGGGTGAGTCCTTTAGGAAGGGAAGGGGGAAGCTATAGAGGCCTTGAACTTGAGGGCCCCCTACAGGGTCACAGTTAACAAGAGCCCCCAGGGCAGCCCGAGGTGAGGCGGGGGGCGCCATAGACGCCCTTGAACTTGAGAGAACCGCCCCACACACACACACATACACACAGGGTCCCTGTGAAGAGTTTGGGGCAGACTCGGGTGAGTCCTTTAGGAAGGCAAGGGGGAGGGTATAGAGGCCTTGAACTTGTCACGGTTAACAGGGCCGGGGGCAGCCCGAGGTGAATCATTTGGAGGGGACGCCCTTGAACTTGAGAGCCCCCCCATAGGGTTCCCGTTCCCGAGAGGCTGGGGGCAGTAGGGGCGGGGCCTCGGGAGCGCCCCCTGGCGGCCGGACGGGCGGGAGCCTCCGGGCCGGTCCAGGCCCCAAGCCGGGGGCCGATCTGCCCCGTGGGCCATCGGGCGAGCGGCCTCCCCCCCCCTCACTTCCGGCCCTCTCGGAACCGGAAAGGAGCAGAGAGGGCGCCGGGCCGGGTGACGTCAGAGCCGCCCGAAGGGCTCTGTGCGGGCTGGGCGTCGCGTGAGCCCGGCCGCTGGCGTCCCGACGGCCCTCGGTGACCCGGATCTGCTCCCTTCGGGCCCCGGAAAGAGTCGGGGCGCCGCCATTTTGCCTCCCCTCCGAGTGGGTGGCGGCGGCGGCGGCGGTCGCGGCTCGGCCGCCGGGGACAGGCACCTCGGCCGCTCGTTTTTCGGGAGCTGACTCGGAGTTTCCTTTTGCTTTTTCCTTCCAGCCCCGCGCCGCGGGCCCGCTCGCGCTCTCGCCAGGCGCCCGGCGCGATGTCTGGCGATGGCGCCGCCGAACAGGTGAGGAGGGGAGGCCGGTGGGGGGCCTCGTGGCCCGCGTCCCTCGGCCGGGGCGCGGAGGGGCGGGTGGGCGCGATCCCCCCAAACGGCCCGGCCCGGGGGAAGGGCGGGTGAGCTGGTCGCCGGGTCCGCGGCCCCCGGGGGAGGCCCCCGCGGGTGTCAGCCCGAGTCCGGGGCCCCAGGCCCCCGATGTGGCCCGCGGCCGGCTTTCCCGGGGCAGTAAGGAACAGCGTTATTTCCCGGAGGGGCTTAGAGCGGAATTGGCACAAAAAGTTGCCCATTTCCGAGGTCCTCGTCGCTAATTAGCCGGGGGGCGTCGGCATCGCGGCGGGTTGCGGGAGGGTCCCCCAGCGCCTCCTTAGAAGCGTGTGTCTGAGCAGCTGGCGGGTCGGGGGGCGTCGGGACCGGGGTCGGATGTGGCCGGCCGCCGCCCCTGCCCGCCCCAGCGTGGAGTGGAAGCCGGAGCGGCCCCTCCCGGGGTGCGGCCCGGGGCCCGGCACCCCTCAGAGGTGCTGGGCCCCCCCTTCCGGGGACAAGCCTGCTTGGACACGGGGCATCCGCAAGCCCCGGTTCTGAGGCCGATGCCCAGGGCGAGTGCCAGGGAGAAGAGAGACCCACCAGGGCAGCGCCCCCGGGGGCCGGGGTTGCAGTGCCCGTAAAGGCCGAGTTAAAGCGTCTGCCTTATCCGAGAGGCGGGATGCCACCGGACAAGTTTCAGGCTCAGGTGTTTACCTTCCAGGAGGATGGTTTTGACACCTGGGTGACTAATGAGGAAGCTTTTGCAATAGTCTTGGAGAGGAGGGTGGGAACGATTGTAAAATGTCTTGTGAAGGTAGAATTAGCGAAACTTGGCCACTCGTCGGATTGGGGATGGCGTAGTGGAAGAGAAGAAGGTGTTGTCCAAAGAACTGTGCGAGCTTGGCCCACCCGAGGTAGGCTAGCTTGGCCAAGGGAGGCGGTTCTTTAAGCTAATGCCAGGAAAGCTCTTTCTAGCAGTTGAGTCAGGTGGAATTCGAACTCTTTGGTTGGACACCTGTCCAGAGAGTGTCATTATCCTTGTGGAAGTGGAGGAAATCACAAAGGAAGAAGAATACAGATCGGGAGGGCCTATAAGATTAGGTGACTGGACATAGGTGCGTGATGCAACCCAGGGGGACCCGGAAGGAAGAGTCAGACTGGTAGGAATAAAAGCAGGAGAAAACAATCTCATTAAAGTCTCAGGGACAAGAGTATTCAGGAAATGGGGAAAATGACAAGACATTTTCTGTGACTGAGATGTTAAGGAGAGTGAAGATTGAGAATGTGCTTTATGGAACACTATATAAATGGTCTCAACCCTCCAACACAGGTGTTAGTAATTTCAGATAATTTATGGAGATACTGAACCATAGAGGTTCACAAAAGGTGATAGAGCTTATTAAAAATAACTGGGGGCTCAGATAACTTTTCCCTTCGAGGAAGAATCTTTAGATCTTTTGGATGAAGTTCAGCTGTCTAGCACAGATAGGGAGGGGATAGTGTTGTAGCAAACAGCCTGAGCAAAGTCATGGAGATCAGAGAGCACAGTTTATGATGTGGACATGGCAGGGGCAGGCTTATTACCTGTAGCATAAAATACCTGAGAGAATATACTGAAGAGTTCTGCACAGATAAGTGGACCAGTCAGTACAAAAGATATTCTTGTCTTGGGTATTAAAAAAGACTGGAAGGGACACACAGTTTCTCCAAGAAAATTTAAGCATCCTGAGGGCAGGGTTTCTTCCATTTTTGCTTCTGCATTTTCAGTGCATTTATTTATAAAATGTTGAATTGCTACTTAGTGGAGTTGGAAGAAGTGTCTTGTAGAGGATATTTTGTAGAGGCTTGACTGGACCAGGACTTGTCTAACCTAATTTAATGGATTAAATGTGTGAGATCTGAGTCAAATAGAGTTTTAGGATTAGAAAGATGGGAGAATGGATGAGAAAAATATGCCATAGGAAGAAATAGTTCTCTATTTTAGAAGAGAAAATGGTTTAGGGGAAAGGGATGGGGCTAGTTGGGGGAATTTTGAGTGTGATGTGCACCTGTAATCAAGTGAAAATATCTGTAGGCAATCCAAATCTCTGAGGAGTCAGGATTAGAGTTTTTGATAAGGGAGTACTAAAGCTATGGGGTTGAATGAACTAGCAAAGGGAACTTCCATATTTGGGGATTAGAAGTTCATTCTAACAAAGTAAAATAGTAATTTGGAATGCTAAAAAAAAGGATATGAATTACTCAATTTGAACTTTGAGGGGAAGGAAAAAGAGTGAAGGGGAGGATAACGTGAAATTATGGGAAACATGGTTTTTTAAAAAAAACTGGACAAGAAAACAGAATTGATCTAAAAAAGTATCAGCTGTGATGGTTAGATGTCATGTAGAAAGTATGGTGCAAAGTGTAATTCTAGTCTGATTGCATGTTGGGAAAAGACCCAATTATATCTTGTTTTATTGTTTAAATGTTTTTCTCTTAAAAGTATTTTAGTGGGGGCAGCTAGGTGGCGTAGTGGATAAAGCACCAGCCTTGGAGTCAGGAGTACCTGAGTTCAAATCCGGTCTCAGACACTTAATAATTACCTAGCTGTGGGGACTTGGGCAAGCCACTTAACCCTGTTTGCCTTGCAAAAACAAAAAAAAAAAGTATTTTAGTGACTTTGGGATGGGGGGGCATTTGTAGATTTTTTTTTTAGTTATATGGAGCTAAGTTGCCTCAGGGAAAAAATGTTTGGGATTTTTTTTTAAGGGATACATAATGGCAATGTAGTGTCATGAACTTTCTTATATCCTGATAGTATTTGAAATGTTTATGGTGCTATTGTGACTGGTAGTTTCTGAAGTATAAGAGAGGAGTTTGCACAAACCCAGGGGTCTGGAGGCTTTTATAACTATTGGGAAGTAAACTTCTGTGCATTTCTGATCTTTATTGTTTTTTTTTTTTAAGTTTTAAAGTAGTTTCAATAAGTAAATCATTTCATTTTTCTTTATAAAGTTACACTTTTGTATGGAATCCTCTTTATGTAGTAATTGTAATCTTTTTGGTTCTTCCTAATACTATATGTCTGCTGCCTTTGCTAGCTTATGGAGACAAAATTGTGTACAGGAAGTGATTTAACAATAGATCTTTGTGAGGAATCAGAGCTAAATTCTTTATTTTGATGTAGTTTAAGGTTTTTGTTTATCTGCAAAAGATTGACCCCCCCACCCCCCACACACACATTTTCCTAAGCTATTATTGTGCAGTTTTCTGTTTCTTTCCTTTAAAAAACCTAACTTATTTTTCATCATCCTGTAGGGGAAAAGTGCTTAAAACTCTATATTAAAATATATATTTAAAAGTTCCTTACTGTTTGATATGTCATCGATCAGCAAGACATTGAGAACCTCTAGACACTGCTAGGTACTGGAAATAAAAAACAAAACTAAAATGAACCACTCTTCATGCTTCAGTTTTGCCTAGGAGACAACATCCAGATGTATAAGTAATACAAAATAAATATTAGGCAGTTTTGAAGGGAAACACTACTAGGGAAGGGAGGGAATTGAGAAAAGTGTCTCTTGGATTGAACTTTTTTTAAACTAAGTGTTCTGTGAAACAGATGATCCAAGTGTATACATTTTAGGCAGTAATAAGGTGGGCATCTAGTGGCCTCTGGTTAGGTAGGGTCTTTGCAAAGACACAGGGTGTGTGTGGTGGTGGGGGGGACACAACCATGAATTGCCAATGGTTCTCAAGGACAATATTCAAGTCAAAAATCATTGGTTTTGTATTAGTGAAAAATGAAGGAATGCAAAATTATTCCGGAGAGGGAAAATTTCAAGGCTATACACGTTTTATATTGTGATGTTAATGAGAAACTATCTGTTCATCAGCATTCCAAAGAAATTTCAACAATGACCAAGGTTTTTTGGCCTGACTAATGGGGGGTGGGGGGTCAGCTCAAGATGGTTAGGAAAGGTGGGAAGTATTTGTGTAAGAGAAGGCACTATTTTCCTGGTTCTTTCTAGGCTTAATAGATTTAGAATTTGAGGGACCTTAGACATTATTCCAAACTTCTCATTTTACAGGCAATAAAACTAAAGTTCAGATTTTAAAAACAGATCATTGTAAATAGCAGAGCTAGAATTAAAACTTAGGAGCTTATATCTTCTATATAATCATTCAAGTAGAATATAGACAAAATATTGTACATGTTGATAGAAGAGGAAATTACTTAACAATTAGGGAAATGAAGGGATGCTTCATGGCAATAGTGCCTTTGAATTGGGTCCAAAGAATGAATAAATAGGAATTATATCTGAATAGGTGAAAGAAAAGGGGAGAGACCCCTATGGTAAAGGCACAGAGGAAAAGACTTAAAGGGATTATTTGGGAGAATGGCAAGTCGAGTGTGGGAATGAAGGAAAATCCAAGGAGTTAAAACTAAGAGGAAGGTAAAGGGCCAAATTTTATATCTCTGGGATGTCCTGTAAACATCTGAAACAACCCATGTACAGAATAATAAAGCTTATCTCCCCTTCCTAAACTTTTTTTTACTCCACACTTCTCTTTAGTACAAGTCTCCCCCCAAATCCAAGTCAACCCAGTAGTAGTCCTTAACTTTTTCTCTCCCTCATCACCTTATCTAATTAGTTGCTGAGTCATTTCTAAAGTTTAAACTTTTGCACCTCTTTGTCCTTCCTCTTCTTTCTCATCATTTTTTGTCTGATTTTTATGAGGATTCCATTTGGTAACATAAACAAAAATAGTAAATAATATTTTGATTGATGCTTTAAGGCTTACAGCCCTGGGAGATAGGTTCCTTTATTATCCCCATGTTATAGATGGGAAAATTGAATTTGAGAGATATAATGATTTGCTTAGGCTCACACAGCTATTAAGTATCTGAGGCTAATATTGAACCACTGCATCACCTGTCTTCTGTCTCCACTTCAGTCGGTTTTTTCCACAGCTACCAGAATAATTTTTGTAAGGCTCCACTTTTAAGAAACTTCCCATTAAAGCACTCTTTCCTTCCTCCCTCTCCCCCTTTACCTCTCTCCTGTGGGGAACCATCAAAGTTGTTTCAACAGAGATGGAATAGGGAATGCGCAGAGCTTGTCTTAAAATTAATCTTGGAGTGTTCTGTCAATCAATAAACCATTTGCTTAAGCACCTGTTATGGGCATGGCAGTATGGGAAAGGTTGGAGATGCAAAGAAAGGCAAAAGTCAGTCCCTGCTCTCAAGGAGCTCACCATCTAATGAGAGATGATTTGCAAATAAATATATAGATAAGCTATATACAGGAAAAATGGAAAATAACCAACAGACTCGTAAGAGAATTTCAATTCATTGGGCATTTATTAACTGTGTCTTCTGTATGTCAGGCAATGAGAAGGCACAGTAATTCCAACAGTAGCAACTATTGGCAGGTAGTTCATATTCCACTGAGAGGAAGTAGGGTGATGAAGTAAGAGGTTATTTGCAATAATATAGACCAAAGCCTCTAGCTGAGGTGAAGTAGGCTGGTTCAAGAGATTGGAGCTGAGAAAAATTGGGTGATTATATCGAGGATCCACAATGTGCTTTTGGATAAGATGTCAGAAACAAATGGGCAGTTAGTCATAAAATGAAAGTTTATCCTGAAACTGAAGGAAAAGATAGATGTTTTAAAGAGGAATTGAGGGAATTTAAAGGAACCTTCTATCTTAAAAAGTAAGAGATGAGACCTTTTGCCGTTATCAAGGTAAACAGGTGGATGTGTGAGAAAAGCAAGTTTGTAATATCCAATGTGGAGAATGATAGGAAGTAAATACAAGTTTCTAATCTTGTGATGCAAATATAATTGTATTCTCTTCCCACTTATTTATTTTAATATAATTAGGAGTTCTTTAAGAACAATTCTAGGGGTGGCTAGGTGACTGTAGAGGATAAAGCACTGGCCTTGGAGTTAGGAGTACCTGGGTTCAAATCCAGTCTCAGACACTTAATAATTACCTAGCTGTGTGGCCTTGGGCAAGCCACTTAACCCCATTTGCCTTGCAAAAAAAAAACAACCTAAAAAAAAGAACAACTCTAAAAAAGATGTGAATTGAGAGGCAGCAAGGGATTCTTAACCTTTTTTGTCTGGTTTTTTGGCAGTCTGGTGAAGCCTATTGACCCCTTTTCAAAATATTTTTAGATATATAATATTGATAGACTTACAAAGGAAATTAAATATATTGTAATAAGATGTAATTGTTTCCCCCTGATCTAAGTTAGCATTTAAACAGCACTTTAAGGTGTGCAGAGCATTTTATGAATGTTCCTCACTCAAGATCAAGGACCCCCTGAAATGGATCCTCCAGAGTCTTAAGAACATTTTAAGAAGCTTGAATACAAATTTGAAAGGTAAATTCATTAGTTTGTATTTTCAAAAAATCTTGTGACTTAATATTTTGACTACTCATAGCTAAAGGAGATATGTTCTTGGATCAGTGAACATTTCCACCCATATTGGTCAGCACCTCTGCAACTTAATCTTAGCAAGTTGCCAGAGGTTAACAGATTTGCTCAGAGTTGCACAGAGTGATGGGACTTGAATCAGGTCTTCCTTCCTATCTCAGAGGACAACTTTATCTTCTTGGCCAGGATTTTTTTTTAACTGAAATTTTATTTTATTTTTCCAATTTACATGCAATGGTAGTTCTTCCTTATTCATCCATTTACAAATTTATGAGTTCCACATTTTTCTATCAGTCTCCATTCCCTACCCCCTCTCCATGGTAGTGAACAGTTTGGTTAAAGTTGCTCATGTATATTTGTGTTTAACATATTCACAATATTAGTCATGTGAAAGAGGAATTAGAACTATAGAGGAAAAAAAAACAAAGATGAGAAAGAAAGGAAACCGTAAAAGAAATTTTTAAAAAGCGAACATAATATGCTTTTAGAGCAGAAATTCTTGACCTTTTTTGTGTTGTGAACCTCTAACAATTTCTTGAAACCCTTCTCAAAATGTGTTAAATGCACAAAAGGAACAATACAAAGGAAATCAGTTATATTGAAATAGCAAATATTTTAAAAAACAGATTCACAGACTTCAAGTTAGGAATCCCTGCTGCAATTCTTTTTCTAACAAAAACTGTTGTTGTAAGTTTACATTCCCAGAAAAGATATTTTCTTTGTAGTTTTTATAAGTTGCTTTTTACTATCAGATGATTTTAAGATCAATGAACAAATTTAAATTTGTCAAGGTTAAAAAGTATTGAAATGATTGTATAAATAAATAATGAACATTTGTTGAACCTTTGAGCTGTCTACTTATCAAAGTGGACTTTGAATCTTAGTAGAGCTTAGAAGTCAGGGTTTTGTTTTGTGTTTTTTTGTAAAATAAGAGGTTTTATTGTTTCATTACTGTAATAAAGTTTTACATTTTTTTAAGCTTAGTTAAGTATGTCTTGCTGGAACTTCATTATTTTCACACAGCACTTTAAAATGACTGTTTAAGGGCACAGCTATCATTTTAGATGCTGTAATATCAAATTGATTCACTAAATAGATTCGTAGAGCTCCCTTAAGTTAGCAAAATCTAACTTAAAATAGATTCTACCTGATTATAAAAATTTCTTGAGAAATGCTACTGTTTTTCTTAAGCATTGTGAGAGAGTATTTTTAGCTCTGGTTGCAGCACAGTTTAAGGAAAACCTGATAATATGAAAATAAATATTTTTAGAATGACTAAATTAGGAGAACATATGTACTTCAGAATGACTCATCATTGTCTTATGTGCTTCAGTATTCTCTACTGTGAAGTGGCATTATTTGCTCATGTTCTAAAACATTCAGATTTCTTCTTAGTAAGTCTCTCTCCAGATATCTATTCTATCCATCCACTTCTCACTCACACAACTAGCCTACCTGACTTGGTCTACTAAAATGGTTTCCTAATTGGTTTCCCTGCATCTAGCCTTTTCTCCTCCTCTAAAGCATGCTCTATTCATCTGCCTAAATAATAATCCTGACAGGAGAACACTCCTGTTGCACCTAACTCTAGTTCCTTATCTCAGCCAGGAGGAAATAGAAAGATCTCTGTTTGACTGGAAAATCTTTCACACTCCAAGGATAGCCTCTTTCCTTTTGCATCTCTGCCAAACTGGCCTGCTTTTGCTGGTCCCCATCTCAGGGTCTTTGTACAGACATTCTCCCATGACTGGAGCATCCATCTATTATTGGTGCCAATTATGTGTTCTGCCATGGCTATACTGTGACAAAAACAACTGAGCCCCTACCCTGGGGGCTTAGATTCTATTGGGATGCATTCCTGTCTTGACTGAGGACTTTTTTGGTTCCCTTCCGGACAGCCTGTGACTCAGTGTGGATTGAGCCCAGGGCCTGCAGGCACTAAATTAGATTTTTCTCGACTGTATATTGGGTATAATTAATGGTGTTTTGTTGTTTGAGCAGAGGAGTGGCTGTACAAATGCTTAGTCCCCCTCCCTTTTCTTCCCTCCAGCTCTTGTGCCCATAATAAGCTCCTTGAGGGAAGGAAATCTGTTTCTTATCTTGATCCTCCAACCTGACTCTAAGCCTTGGTACTAGTAGGTACTTAATAAAAGATATTTGACAATTAGTATGAGGTGCAGCTAGATGGTTCAGTGGATAGAGCACCGGCTCTGGAGTCAGGAAGACCTGAGTTCAAATTTGGCCTCAGACACTCTAGCTGTGTGACCTTGGGCAAGTTATTTAACCTCTTTGCACTAAATAAATAAAAAACAATTAAAAACAATTGGTATGTGTATTGAATGATTTTTTCATTTCAAATGAAAATCAAATTTATCTGTTCTATAACTGAAATAGCATATTCACAGAATAGAGCATATTGATTGTATTTAAAAACACCTCCAAGATAGCTAGGTGTTAGCCTAGCCAGTCCTGGAGTCAGGAGGACCTGAATTCAAATCCTGCCTCAAGACACTAAATACTTAGCTGTTTGACCTTAGGCAAGTCACTTAATTCCATTACCTTGCAAAAACCAAAATGAAAAAGAAAAATCACTTCAAACATTAACATACGTTTGTAGAGCCTGGATTTAACTAATTAAATTATTAAGTGTCTATTTCTAGGCATGGTACTGGGGATACAGATTCACAAAACATACATAAAATGCACATGTAAAGATAGTTGAGTGGATAGATAGAAGGAAGAAAATAAAATTGAGTTTGGGAAAGACCTTCAGAAGATGGAATTTTATTTGGAACAGATGAAAAGAGAGAATTCCAGGTATGAGTAATGGCCAGAGGAAATCCCAGGGCTGAGAGGTACCAGAGTGTGTTTTGTTCTTGGAACAGTCAGGAGGCCAGTGTCTCAGGTATGGATGTTATAATATGCTGATGAATAAGGTATTACTGGACTGGAAAGGTAGGAGTATTGAAGAGCTTTCCATGTCTATGGATTTTGTTTAATTCTGACTGAAATAGGAGCCACTGGAGTTTTTTTGTTTTGGTTTTGAGTAGGGTGCTTTAGGAAAATCACTTTCTGGGCAAAGATAACAGTCCTTGGCAAAAAATTAGTTATGAGATAGTGAGACACTGAAGATAATGTTTAGATTTCAAGCCTGAAAAATGGAAAGATGGATTCCTTTGTGGACATGTTGAGTTCAGTATGTTTAGTGAACATTCAGTTTGAAATAGCTGAAAGGCCAGTTGGAGATGAAAAACTGGAGGTCTACCTGACTCATTACCAACAAGACCAACCACAAAAAATGGTCTGGTGGCATCCGCCTTCTGTCTCACTCCAAGACAAGCCAGTTCCAGGCCAAAGACAGGGAGAATGACGTTTCTGTTACCCTTTCCAGTTTGTAAAAGGGCTTTTTCTCCCTGAGATACAGCACATAAATATGGCTGCAGAATCTTGGCACCGGAAGAGGCTATAGAGACAGAATATCTAGTCAAGATGAGAAAGCTCAAGGTCACACAGGTTGTAGGAGATGCAGAACCAGGATGAGAAGTTGGGGCAGGATAGTTGGACTTGAAAGTTATCAACATTGATATGGTAAATAAATTCCTGGGAGCTGATGAGATCTTCTAGTGAAGTAGTTTGGAGAGAGAACAGTGTTCAAGACAGAACCCAATTTGATACCTATAGTTAGAGGATGTCAGGAGGAGGAGGAGGAGGAGGATCCAGGAAGGGAGACCCAGAAAGATTGGTCAGATAGGAGAACCAGGAGAGCGGAACACCCTAAAACCTAATAATAAGAGAATATCAGGAAGGAGAGTTTGTCAGTGTCAAAGGCTTCAGAGAGGTCATGGAGAATAAGGACTGAGAAAAGACTTGTATTTGGCAATTAAGAGATCATTGGTAATTTCAGAGAGAGTAGTTTTGGTAGCATAAGGCTGGAAGCTGTCAGAATCTAAGGTTAAGTAAAGAATGAGAAGAGAAAGTGGAGGCAGTTATTGTAGATATTTTTTCTAGGAGTTTAGACAGAAGAGATAAAGGACAAGTAAATGATAGAAGGGGACTGACAATCTGTTTCAGGAGACAGGAAGGATTGGGTGCTTTAAACAAATCAAAAAGGAGTAAGGCATGTGAGACAAGACTAAAGGAAAAAGTGGCAAAAAGTATGAGTGATAGTATATGAGGAAGAGGAGAAAAGGGGGAGCTCAAGGTGAATGGACACAGGTTTTTAAACTTACTGCAAATACTTATTAGCTATGTGATCTCTGTTAAAGCAAAACCTCTCTGATCTTCAGTGTTCTCTTCTGTAAAAGATAGATCATATAGGTTGATAGTAAGGATAGAATGAGGTAACAGTTTCAAACCTTTCCTGATAAAATCAAGTTATTTAAATGAATTTAATATTTAAATAGATGCTTGTATGTAGGAGATAAGAATATAAATGATAGTCCTAGGAAAATTAGGTTATATTTTAAATATTTCTCACTCAGATGAATTTGGTTTGACAGTTCACTAGAATGTTTTCTGATACTTCCTTTTATTTACTTTATGTGTATTTTGGATTTATTTATTGTATATATTATTTTCCCCATAGAAAATAAACTCGAGGGCAAAGACTTTTTTGAGAATTCAAGAACTGGTTATCTTGAGGACCTATCACAGTGCCTAACACATGGTAGACATTTAATAAGTGGTTCTTGATTGATACAAATGAAGAATCCTTTTGTTCACTACATAAGCAATTAGGAAACCTCAGTTGCAGTTATTCCTCTCTGCCTCTTTAATAGGCCCAGTACAATATCCCTTCACCTGCTGATCCAATCTTTTTGGATTGATTCAGTTTTTCTTGCTGGCAAAAAAAAAAAAGAGTAGAAAGGGAATATCCACAGGCCCCAGGTTGTGGATAGAGTATAGGATCTGTGAACTTGGATGGAGAAAAAATTAGCTCATTATCAATATATTCAATTTTCTTTATAATTTGTGTGTTTTATTTTGTGTATTAAAAACTACATACTGAGGAAGATTGATAGGATTAATCAGGCTTCCAAAGGGCGTCCATGATACAAAAATTTAACCCTGGACACTGGATATCAAGGATCCCTTTCAGCTCTGGTATTCTATGATTAGTGAATAATCCTATCAAATGTGTTGTTTTGATGGATTTTCTAGCCTTTGAATCAAGGTTTACTTGGAGAGAAATAATGATTTGCTAAGTATTCAGTTCTAAAGAAACTGAACTCTTCATACAGTGAACTTCACTCTGTTGGTCAGGACCATTATTATAATCTCTCATCCTTTTGTCTATATGTCAGGACCTCCCATCCTTTTTTTCCTGAAGTTTCTACTGTGTTTTGTTTTTCTTTTGATTTCCCATCTCATTATTTAACTGAAGCTTTAAAATAGTTTTTAAAAAATTCTCCATCGGGGTGGCTAGGTGGCACAGTGGATAGAGCACCAGCCCTGGAGTCAGGAGTACCTGAGTTCAAATCTGGTCTCAGACACTTAATAATGACCTAGCTGTGTGGCCTTGTGCAAGCCACTTAACCCCATTTGCCTTGCAAGAAATATAAAAAAAAAATTCTCCATCAGGTGATGATCAACCTTGATGAACTTGCTTATTCTATCAGTGTGACAATCAGGGACAATCTGGCGCTCTCTGTGATGGAGAATACCATCTGTATCCAGAGAAAGAACTGTGGAGTTTAAACAAAGACCAAGGACTGTTACCTTTAGTGGGGGGGGGGGGGGGAAGACTGAGATCTTATTATGTGATCTTGCTGTCTTGTATAACCTTATGTTTCTTCCTTAAGGATATATGATTTCTCTCATCACATTCAATTTGAATCAATGTATACCATGGAACCAGTATATACCAGGGAAACAATGTAAAGACTGGCAAGTTGCCTTCTGTGGGGGTGGGGGGAGGGAAGCAAGATTGGGGGGGGATTGTAAAACTCAAAATAAATAAACTCTTTAAAAAGTAAAAAAAAATTCTCTATCACCCCATTCCATGTAATAGATCACAATCACTTTCCTTCAAGTTTTTCAAATACTTTAATATTAACAAAAATTCCTTCCTTTCCTCATCTTTAACTATGATTAATTCTTTCATGCTTTTCCACAATTTCTCCTTCCTCTTGTCTGTTCCTTGAACCTTATTGACTAATACATATGGTCCATTACTTTTGTGTAGCTTGATGCCTTGCACATAGGCACTTACTAAATGCTTGTTGGCATAGAAAGGACCTAGAACCTTAGAACAGAAATAAGTTCATGAGTCAGAAGAGTGCTCTAGAAGAGCCACCTCCATTGAATTGACTCTTTAAGTTACCTCCTAATTCTAAGAGTCTTTAATTCTGTAATATTATTGGCTCCCAACAGGGTCTACCTTTGGAGAAAAATACTGTAGCTAGCAATATTCCTCATTTAAAAGTAGGCATATTTTGAGAATAAAGTTAGAAAGTACTAACTCAGTTTTCAAGGCGTTTTCCTTTTAGAAGAAAAGTTCTTAATGTTTGCCTTAGATACTCATTTCCCTACTCACCCCTCACCTATAATCAAACATTTTTTTAATTTGAAGACTAGGAAAAATTTTAGGTCTGTTTTAAACCGAGAATATCTTAACAAATCCCTAATAGCATAGTAATTATTTTAAAATTTTATTTTTAATTGTATTTTTTGCAATGTTATCTTGGAGCTGTTTCAAACCAAGCTAATGAGCTAGTGAAATAGCTTTGTACATCAAAAGAAATAATGTTGATTCAGGATTCAGTTAATTGTGAGGAGTCCCCACGAAAATATTTTTAGTAAAGATTTTAATGGTGGCTTATGTGGAAGAAAAAGTTCTGCACTTTTCACTTTTGGCATTTTATCTGCATAGATAAATTGATTAATCAAATTATCTCAGTTTTGTGATCTGATTAGTGAATACCAAAGTCACAAATATTTATTCTACTTCTGAAAATCTCTTACATGAGCCGTTTTCTATCAGTTTATAATATTCCCAAACAAAAGATAAAAGTTAAATAGTTCAACTAAAAGCTCTTGAACAGTTTAGATTCATCAAACAGAAAAATAATCATTTAATTTTTATAGTGCCCCAGAGAATCATTTTCTTAAACCATTCCTAATCTTCTTAAGTGGTAATTCCAGAATTCTTCTTTCACAGTTAAATCATCCTTTTCCTGCTTTTGATGCAAAACTTGGGAAAAGAGGGAAAAAGCTACTTGAAAGTGGATTCATCAAGTACCCTTTTTCTTTGTCCAGTCACCATCCTGATTTTTTAAAGAATAGTTCCTCCCTGAATTTTACCTTGCCTTTCTTTCTCTCTTTGAAACTTGTTAGACCTTCATAAAAGGGTGTTAAAAGGATTTCAGAGTAGGACAGTGATTAAGTCCAAACAAGGTTCTCTTTTCTAGTGATACTTAGGATTTTAGACATTTTAGTTTTTCACCCAAAGAGTCAGGTTTGGGTATTAGGAATCTGTTTATATTAAGTTGTAAGGATGCCTTTGTACTTTTTGGGCAGGATTTTGTTTTTTTATGGATTCTGGGTTTTGGTTTTAGGGAGTATGTAGCTTTATGCTAATTAACTTAGTTTTTTTTGTATTTTAAATTGGAAAGGCATAGTGATACTGGAAATATTTTAGTATTAAGAAAATGGCTAGAATCAGTCAAGTTGATATTTGATTTAGTTAGCCAACTTCTAACTCTCAAACTCAAATAGACTCAAGCTCATTTGTATATTTATCATTTGTGGGTAACATGTTAGGCAGATAGGTTTGACCCTCAACCTCACTTTAATCTCTCTCTCTCTCTCTCTCTCTCTCTCCCTCCCTCCCTCCCTCCCTCCCTCAGTTTTATCTTAGTAAAATAAGGATAACATAGTACCTCTTCTTCCCCTGCTCCCAGTCATGTTGTGAGGTTCAGATACTTATATGGTTCTTCCCTTAAAGCATTTTATAAATACCAGCTATCATATTTATCTTCATACTCTTTTCTATTTATGACATCTGATGTTCTGCATCACCACTTGGTGAATTCAGTGGAAGGTGCAGTGAAGAGTACTGCTTTTAGTCTGGGCCAGTTTACCACTGAGGAGGGATCATCTATGAACCATTTACCTTCACATGAATGGGAATTAAGGTAGAAGTTCCTATTTATTTCTAGCCAGTCATAAGGGAAAACACAGGGGAAAAATAAGTGATCGTTTTTTATCGATATTCCTTAAAACCTTGAAGTACAGGTCCTATGGATAATACCTAGCAGTTAACTTTATATATACTTTAGTTTTAAGCCCTTTGTTTACCTAATTGAAAATTTTTTCTTGTAAGTTTTTACAAGTAAAATCAGCTCCCAATTCGTGCATTATCCATCCTAGAATAATCTTATATATCTTGGGAACCAACCAACAACTCCGTTGATTTAGGACTTTGAACACCCTGAGCTCTTTGACAGGTCAGGTTTTCCTACTTTTAAATGGATTGGTACTGGGGTCCTAAGTGATTAATGGGAGTAGTAAGGAATATTCTTATGGGGCATATACTTGATCATGAGTTTGCTATCATGTTTAGATATTAACTATTAGATACTGGATATATATAGGCAGCTGAGCAGCATAAAGGGACTTGGAATCAGGAAGACCTGAGTTCAAATGTGACCTCCAAGACACTGGGCAAGTCACCTAGTTTCTGCCTCAGTAGTCTCATCTAAAATGAGCTGAAGAAGGAAATAGTTGAACACTCACTAAGTAATTTTGCCAGTTCAGTCATGTTTCAGTTGTGTACAGCTATTCTTGACCTTATTTGGGTTTTTTTGGTAGATACCCAAGTGATTTACTGGTTCTTTCTCCCCTGTACCATTGCCCAGCTTTGCCAAGAAAACTCCAAACGGGGTCACAAAGAGTGGGGTATGTTTAAAACTCCTGAACACCACCATTAGACATATAAGGAATGTGCTTGTTTTCCCCAGCAGATTTCTATTCCATGGACACAGGACCTAGTCTACATAAGAGGGTTTCTTAACCATTTTTTGTGTCATGGACCTTTGTGACAGTCTAGTGAGATCTAGGGACCTCTTCAGGATAATGTTTTTAACTGCATAACATGTTGTTCTGTAAAATCTACTCGTGGTAGAAATATTGATGTGATTTATTACATATATGAAACCAAATTTGAACTCAGAAGATAAGTCTTTCTGACTCGAGGCCTGGCACTTTATCCACCTCCACCTAGCTTAGACACCTTTACAAAAGAAAGCTACTGAAACACTGTTAGAAAAAGGATTTTTTTTTTAAATTGAATTCTTGGAATTTAGGTTATGAAAACCCCAACACTATGAACATAATATTCCCTCTTAAATATGACAGCTTGACCAAAAAATAAAGAAGTGGGCAAGTCCATGGAACAGAAGATACTATCTATATATGGTGATTTCTCAAGTTTTTAAAAATGTTTAGTATAACCATGGAAAGTTTCTATTATATGGGATTGGGTATGCTACTGAACTAACAAAGTGGATGGCCTACCATTTTGTGTTCTTGGTTGAGTAGGGGAAAAGATCTTATGGTGCTTTTTATATAGCTAATAGCCATAGCAAGCTTTTTTCTTAGTTTTAGTGACTAGGAGCCACCTTAGAAATTACCTAGGGTGGTCATTTGTTTTGCAAATAAAGCAAAATGGACATAGAGATGAAGGTCTGGGATTTGAACCCTAGAACTATGTTCTTTCTAATACATTGTTTTTTTTCTCTGATAATTCTATTCTTTCCCTGATTTACAATGAAAATTAACCTAATTTGGTGGTTAGGTCTACTTAAATTATTAGATATGTAGCCTGAGGGTCAGCTAGGTAATGAAGTTGAGTGGGTAGGAGTCAGTAAGTGGGACTTGCGTTCAAAGGCGACCTTAGGCACTTGGCACTTATTACCTAGGTAAATCACTTAAAAGCAATTGCCTTGTCTATGTAATAGTCTGTGTGTGTGGTGCTAGCTAGGCTTGTGAGGTTACCTGAAATCATCCTTATTTATTTAATTAACTATGTATTCATGGGCTAGTCATTTAACCTCTCTAATCAGCCATTTCCTTATTTGTAAAATAAGGGAGATACAAACACCTTTCTCAAAACTGTAAAGGGTTAAAAGGTATTTGTAACCTTAAAGTAATTTATAAATATGAATTATTAGTAAAGTTAATTTGTAAGTTTTTAACTATTATTTTTACTGTAGATTTGTTTCAAATGTTTCTTTCAAATAAATCAGTTATTTTGCCCAATTGGAAAATTATGTCCTGGAAATCCTTCATTGGTTGTACCCCAAGACTCTTTCCCTCATCCTCGTCTCCCTTTATACTATCTCCCTTTATCATATCTATGCCAGAACTTTTAGATTTATCTAGTCCTAATCTCTTTTTTTTCTGACCACCAACCTCTTCTCTAAAATAGAACTCACTGTTTTTCCCTTCCCTCCTTGCTTCCAAACTCTGTTACTGTCCTCCATATTGCCTCACACCCCAGGAACCATCCTTACCCAGTTCACATATTAAATTGATTGTCAAGTTTTGTCATTTCTACTTTCATAATATTTCCCCCATGTTTCCTTCTCTTTACTCCACAGCTGCTAAGGCCTTCAGCACTTCATGCTTAGACTATTGCAATGGCTTTTATAGCTGGAGCTTTCCAGTTGATCTCTCCTTTCTAATCTGTCCTCCCCTCATATGCTAAAATGATTTTCCTAAAACCAGCTCTGATCACCTCTAGCTCTTTTCCCCACCCTCATTCTCACTTTATTAAGCTGATGGCTCCCTGTTAGCTCTGGTATCAACTATGAAATCCTCTATTTGACTTTTAAGGGCCTTCACAACCTGTCCCCTTCTTCCCTTTCCAGACTTAAACTTTACACTTCTTATGCTCTCAGTCCTACCTTCTGCAGAGGCACTAACCACTCTCCTTTTCTAGTGTTTTTCCAAGAACACCTCTCATTCACACTGTCTATGTAACTTGGTTCATAGTTGTCTTTGTTTTGTCTCCAATATTGGAATCTGAATTCTTTGAGGGGAAAGACTCAGTTTTTGTCTTTCTTTGTGTCCTCAGTGCTTGTTAAATTGTAAGTTTTTACTATATGCTTGTTGACTTGGCTTAGTGTTTACATAAGGGACAATTTTGGTGCTGCTCTAACATACTGTGAATCCTGGGGTTTATGCATTGGACTTATATTAAGTAATTGGCACTGAGCACTTAAAACAGTAATTTCTGTTCATTTTCTGTTTTTTCCCTCCTTAGGCTGCTGAATATGTCCCAGAAAAAGTGAAGAAAGCAGAAAAGAAATTAGAAGAGAATCCATATGACCTTGACGCTTGGAGCATTCTCATTCGAGAGGCACAGGTTTAGTGATATAGGATTACATTTCCTTCTCTATGGGTCCAATCACACTCTTTGGTTCTGGAGTAAATATTTACATAATCATAATATTGTAAATGCTATTTATTGGTTTTTAATTTTTAGAATCAACCTATAGACAAAGCACGGAAGACATATGAACGTCTTGTTGCCCAGTTCCCCAGTTCTGGCAGATTCTGGAAACTGTACATTGAAGCAGAGGTTAATATTTTTTTATTTTACTTTCCTTATATAACACCCAATAGGAATAGAAGTTTACACAATAGTGATAGAAAATAAGCAAATTAGGAACATAACCACAACTAGGACAAGGAGGATTTAAATGTCTCTTGCCTTTATTTTGTAAAATAGGTATAAAGGAGTAATTAAAATGAATTCTGAATTTGGGTCTTTCATAAGCTGATGATTGTTGCATTATGGAATTGCAACAACATTAAAACAGTTTCAATGGTATTGGAGTGCTTTAGCCTTTTATTTACTTGTCGTGTCAATTTATTGCCTCCTGTGTCATTTATTTAGAAGTCATTTTTCTTTTTGTTCCTGCTTACAAACTAAATATGAATGGGCTTATGTGGAAATATGGAAATGTTAAACTTAGTTTCATAGGATATATGAGTGACTCCAATGATGTGTGAAACATTGTTTTGGGGCACAAGTGATTTCCAGTTTAAATTTCTGTATAAATGTATGGGGTTGTCAAAGTATTGTAATCACTTGAGTAATACAAAAAATAATTTATGTGTCTTGAGTAAAGGTTTATCTTAAAGTGAAATAAATACACTTATTTTGCTGAAGACACAAAATTTAGACAAAATTTACTTTCTGAAATTTCTGAATTTTTACAGTAGCCATAGAAAAAACTTTAAAATTCATTTAATATTAATTGGGATTGCATTCTTCTTGTGAGTTTAAAATGTGAAGTCAGGGCAGTAGATTAAATGTTAATGAATTTTGTCATTTGAAATTGATTTTTATAAATGTTTTGAAGTCCAAATTAAGCTACAAGTTGTCTTATAACCACGTTTATTTTGGATGGGAACTTCTCAATGTCAATTCTCCACAAGCTTAGCTACACTGGAACCTTTTTATAACATGACCTCTCCATATCCTATGATGTTTACAACAACATGGATCTCTCTTGGAGATATAGTTAGCAGAAGTACTAAAAGAACTTCTTCACTGTAGCATAGTTTGATCCATGATGTGTTCTACAACATGGCCTCTTAAGGATAGCGTTATAGGGAGGCTCCAGTGTACTCATTTTATTGGTGATCTGTTAAATTATATCATTATATATTATATCTTAAATTTAAATTAAGAGATTAGTTTAGAAGAGTGGGAACATTTTGTATGTGTGTTGCTCTGTGTGTCTGTACGTGTGGGTGACACATACCTTATGCAGTGCGTCTAGTTGCATTTTTCCCTCTTGCTTCACATGTTCTGAACAAATCTTTGAAGATACTTCGCTCAGTTCTCTGGTAACATTCCTTCCCTTTTAAAACTAAACCATCAGATTAGACTACCACAAATACAACAGGTGAGTGAATTAGCCCTATCTGAATTACAGACATCTTTGCTGTTCTCTATCATTCAGTAAAGGAAGGAACCCGGATCACCTGAAGCTGATCTGCATTGCAGTGCTGGCTTTACAGAGAAACTAGCTTACATGCAAGCTCATCAGAAATGATTGTATATTATATGTAATGGATTTTCAATAATGGAAATATGGTAGTTCTTTGTATTAGAAGTATTACATTTCTGCCACTCACCTCCTGACAGAGAAGTGATGAACTTAAAATGCAGAAAGTGACATACATTTTCAGACATGGTCAATGTGGGAATTTGTTTCTGTAGGACTATGCAGCTACATCTCAATGGCTTTATTTTTCAGTTTGGTTTTAGTTTTTTTCCCCTCCCCTATCAGAAGAGTGTATTGGGAGGGGGAAAGTGCTTAATTTAAAAAAAAGACTTTTTAAAAATTTTCTTAGAAAGATATTGAGACAATAACCAAACATTGAAATTGGGAATTGGCAAAAATCCCTTAATTTATTGGTTAGGAAAATCCACCATAGGTCCTTTCTAAGGATACTGAGACTCTTGCTATAAGATGCAAGGCACATTCTAAAGGAATAAAATCGTTTTTTAGAATATTTGCAACCAAATTGAATTTTTCAGGGAACTTAAAAAATTATGATACTATTTCAGAGCTGGCCATCCTTATTTTATTTGCCTTAGTTTTTTTTTTTTTAGGTGTTGTTGTTTTTTTTTTGCAAGGCAAATGGGTTTAAGTGGCTTGCCCAAGGCCACACAGCTAGGTAATTATAAAGTGTCTGAGACTGGATTTGAACCCAGGTACTCCTGACTCCAGGGCTGGTGCTTTATCCACTACGCCACCTAGCCGCCCTATTTGCCTTAGTTTTATGAAATGTATACTAATGATTCATAGATGATTTAGGGAAATAAGATTGTGACAGGGTTAGGGATTTGGGTTTTTTTTTAAAAAACCATAAGATTATAAAAATTGCTCACTTTATTTTGTGGCATCATTTGCGTTGTTAGGAATTGATACAGTAGTTCATTTTCTTGTAATTATTTCTGGGATATATTTCTCTGCTAATAATTGGCGCTCAGGTTTTTTTCCTCAGATTTGATATTTAAGTTTTACACTTAATCAGAAGTTATAACACATTTTCTTTGGGTCATCCCACTTAATTTAGCATTGATGTTCTTGAATGCTGTGTATATTAGTATTAATATTCTTGAATGGTATATATTTACATATATATACATAACACTTTAACTTACATGGTAACTGGCATAATATATGAGGGAAAATTCATGATTAAGCTAAAAAAACTATTTCAAATTGTTAAAAAAACTTTCTATATGTACCTGTGGTAAAATTTTGTTAGCATATTTATATTATTCACTGGGTGGGGAGGTATTGATTCTTCATTCAGTAGCTCATTCAGTGAAACATTGATAATGTATACAGCTGACCTGAATATGAGTCCAACAAAGTATTGCTGTAATTTTTCCAAAAAGGAAACCAGTGATATATGAATAAGTTATTCTTCCCTCCCCGCCCCCCAATAGAAAGGATGGGGAAATAAATTTCTAGAAATTAATTTTACACATTTACACAATGACAAACTTTTAAAACATGGTTTTTCATTTTTCCTTTCAATGTCAGTGATAAGGATGAATCAGAACTTAAGCTTTAAAGTTGAAATTTAAAATGAAAGCAAATATAGAAGATTTTATTTAGGAAAACAAATAGAAATAACTCACTCGTTTAAATATTGGCCCAGTGGGATTTTTCTTTTTTGCACATAGAATAAAAATAACGGCAGTTAACCATTTGATGTGGATTAAAAACATTATCTATAAATTGTATAACTCATTTTACAGAAAACATTTGCTTATGATAGTGAAATGATTTACTTTTCTATGTTGTTACTTTTCTTGCTATGCAAATGGATATATAAAACATGCTTTTATCCTATGGTTTTTAAAATAATTTTTTATGAAGTCTACAATTACCAGCTCTTTTTATGAACCTATGTGATATTTTAAGATATTTTTCCAAGTTATTTTAGACTACAATTTTGACTGAAAGTATATGAACCTATGTCTAATAGTCTTTAATTTCAGTATCTCATATTTTCAGTACATTATTTTTTATAGTTTAAATCATCAGTGTTGAAATTTTCAATACTTTGCCATATAACTTATTAGATAAGAGTTTGGAAACTCGTGTCTAATAAATAAATAGCAGGAAGAGTCCAGATGTCACCATTACATGACCAAACTATTTTTGATTTTTTTTCAAATTATGAGATAGCAGAGCTTTTTTATAAAGTCTTACTGAGAGTACAGCTATATTAAAATAATTTTAAATAAATGTTTGTGTTATAAGGAAATGCCATTTCATGTAGTCCCCTGGTTTACATGGAATGCAGCACTGCTGTCATGACCATTGAGAAGAAACAACTTTTGAATCTTTATTTTGAATAGTTAAGAAAATGCTGGAAATCAGTGTCAGAATTTGAACACTTGACATTTGATGCTTAACACTAGATTGTAGTCTATGAATGCTCACACTTGCTTGTTTCCTGTTACTTCTGTAGTTGATGCGAATTTTATGTATCGGTAATGAAGACAATGTAGAAACTGCTTCAGTATTCCATTATATTAGATGCAGTTCAGTTTTTTCTGAGTTTTGACCATTTTATGAAGATACTTGTAATTTTTTGCCCATTGAAGGATGTTTTTAATGGTAGCTAAATAAGTAATGAAGATAAAAATGCTGCTAAAATAAGATGGATGTTTTATTTATACAAACTGTAATTCCTGAATAAAAATATGTAGTGAGTTTGATTTCTTCCTTTGGAAAAATGTATATTTTAAAATTTTGTCCCTTATTTTCAGTTTATCTTTATTTTACGTATAATAGGTTTAAAAACTATATACCTACCATTTTTAAAAAATAGGCTTTCTGCTTGGGAAATCGAAGTGACTTCAGGATGGAACTGGAGTGACCTAAATCGAAATAAACTTCTCCACTGCTAACATTTCTCATTAATTTTTTTGAGCTAACTTTCAATTAATTATACTGTATTAGAACTTTATTTGTATAAATAGAGCCAACTACATGCTTGCCGTTCTGTATACTTCCATATTACATATGTCATGTGGACAATAGTATTTTTTTTTCTGTTTTTATTCCTAGCCTATAACTTGAAAAATACCTGTACTTTTTCCTGATGGACTTGCTCTTTTTCTGTTTGTAATAAATGTTGGTCCATGTCTGTGTGATTATTACAGAATTAATCATAGAAATCAACTCTGCTTTGTTGTTTGTATGATATGCTTTTCTAAAAACTATAGGTGTGTATAATTTTTCTTGGAAATGGGAGTGTGAACTTGTTTTGCAAACACATTTTGTGCTAGCACTGAGTGTGTATGAAGGCAATCTACTCAAACAAGTTGATTATCTTAGAATTTAGGAAAGAAGTATCTGTTAAGAGAATACCTAGTACAGATAGATGTTAGTCCTTTGAACATCCTTTAGTGTTCGTTAAAGTTCTTTTCCTTTCCCACCTCTCAACCCCTTCATTTGTGTAGCACAGATCCTATGTATTTCCATTTCCACAAATAGGAAGTATGTTCTCTTGGTAATTACTCTTGATTTAACACCTTATTGTGGAAAGTCATTGTCTATAAACTAAAGGAAACTTGCCTCATTTTTTAAACAAGTAATTCATTTTCTTGCAATAAAATCTTATATTTTCTGTTTCTTTCTATGTCTTGGTAGGATCGCATTTTTTTCTTTCAAATTTAGCCTAATGAATTTGGGAGGTTCAAGGTTTTCCAACATACTGTTATTCTCAGTTACAAATCACCTTACACCATACACTTGTTTTTATTTCTCAGTCACTTTAAGTAAAAACAGTTCATTGACAGACACTGAAAAAAATATTTGATCACCATTCAGGATTGTACATTCTTAACTAGCAAGCATTACCTAAGAAGCAATTTCAGTTGCATGTTTAGCCAGTGTGGTAGCAGAAAATGCCAAGATATGAGACATAATGGTATGTAAGGATAAAACGTAAGGGCAAGATAGACTTAATATTTTATTTAGATTCATTGATTATTCTTCAGATTATTATGATGTTATTGAATGAAATAAACTTTTACCTGTTACTTAAATACTGGGCAGTTTACTTTCTTGTTGCTTTCAGTTTGTGTTTTAAATATATGGTTATTTTTCTTGTAATACATTGGGTTCTCTGCCCCAGCAAGTATTTAGTTGTCACTCTAGTTATCCTTTCACCTGTTCTCTCCATGCAATCTAATCAATGTCCAAGAAGGAACAGAACAAATAATGTTGATGTCAATATTGACAAAAATATCGACAGAGCAAAACTGGTTGTAGCATTTGCATATTTTTAGTAGTATTTAAGTCATAAAAATAACATTCTGAAAACTAAAATTCCTCAAGTGTTTTCTAATAGATTGGTAGTTATGTCTAGAGAATTTAAATCAGTATTAACTGGGCTTTGTAAAGTTTTTTAATGGAGAGAAATATGGAATTGAAGTCAGAGATGGGGGTTTAAATCTTGACTCTGAGCATTTCATTTAGACCACTCTTAGTCTCCTTTTCCTTGTCTATAAAATGAAGGGATTGCTCTTTAAATCCTATGATTTTATAAACTTGAATAGACTTAATCTGCAACTGTATGTACATCTTCCAGATTTTGAACATGTACCCACTACATTAGAAATGACTATGTAGGTGATTTACTTTAGGGTCAAAATGTATGCATTTGTACAGATTGAATTTTATCAGAATTAGATTATGACATAATTCTGTGAACTATAATTTTCCCCATTTATAATTTATTAGAAAATGGAGTAAATACTTTGATTCATTAGCATGTATTTGAATGAATTATAGATCACAGACCTTGATAGAAAGCACTTTAGAATATCTTGTCTAACTTAAGACATTTATAAGAATTAATCTCTATACAGTATCTCTAACTTGCATATTTGAATGAGGGTGTGATTCAACTTTAATAAGTCTATCTTAAAAATTCTTTGGGTAAGTTTTATCACCATTTTCTATCAGTAAAAAAAAAACAACATGTTTTTCCAAAATTCAATTATATGCTGAATCCAAAAAGTTAGTTTCCTTTGGAACCAAATATTTCTTTTTATCCTGTGGGTGACCAACTTAAGGTCAAAGGTCTTGTGATAGCTTATTTATCTGTCATCTCATATGTGTAGTTTGAGTTGAACAAGTGAAGAGACTCTCATAATTCATTTAATAGGGAGACAAATATTTTTTGTATGCATGGCATGAATATACTTTCACTTCATTTATTGAGCACTTCCTGTGTAAGATGTTACTGTGATAAAATGACTTTTCTTCTTTGCCCTCAACATGCCTCCCCATATCCTAAAGCCAGGATTTGATTTCCTTAAATTCTAGTTTCTTAATTAAATTGTTTTACATATGTAATTTTAGAAAATAGAGGATAATTTGGAAAAACATGTTTTTAAGTACTTTATGCCCAGCACTGCTTTTAAATGGGGTTCATTTTGCAATTTTTCACTGCACATTTGTGGTTATCCAAAGGCATAGCATTAGAAACCATGGCCATTAAGCTTGAGATAGATCCCTGCTCTTTTTGTGGTCTGAAGCATATTTTTAAGAAGTAAATAACAATGAGTTTTGGACCCCAAATTACTGAGTTGTAGGAGCTGAAGAAAATAATTGTACTTATTTTAAAGCATGATAGCAAGAAATTATAGAATTTGTATACATAGTATATATACTATATAGCTAAATTGTTCTTAGAATTATCTAGGGGATTTTTTTCCCTGCGTTAGCTATTTTTTATAATAGAATAAATCTCATTTTATGAAGTTCAAATAACTAAGACTTCCTTTCTGTTCAATAAAAAATATTTTCATTTCATAGAAGTCAGGAAAGTCCATTTTAAGATTTCTGTAGCTTTTGTTTTATCTAGTAAAAGGACCAGCAGCCTAAAATTGAATGCTATTTAAGATTGGAGAATCTAAAAGTTAGTTATATATCAAAGTTTTATCATATTGTGACATCATTTTAGTAAATAGAAACTTAGTTTTCTGATGCACAAGAATATATTTTTGTGGGACCTATGATTTCATTGGTATCAGTAACTCAATATAGGAACTGCTTCTACCCATACACATCCTCATTTCTTTAACTTTTAAAGTCTTAGAATTAGCGCACTGAAAACATTAGGACATTCAAACAAGTTAGTATGTTTGGATCTTGGATCCAAATCTTCCTTATTCCAAGGCTAAATCTGAATCTAATAGCCTATCCTTGTTTTTTAAAAATGTTTCTACATGCACATTTATATGCACACAAGTACATGTATGTATAAAATCACTTGCATCATGTTACACATACTATAAAACTATTAGAATGAGGTGCTTGCTGTTTTTGTTAAAGGAGTATCTTTTCAGTGTTTCTAGTTATGAAAGTGGGCTAAATTTCAACAGAGGTTTTATAGGTAAATTAGAATAATAAAAATTTTGAGTAAATATATTAATAGTATAAAAATCTATGGTTAGGAATGTTTAAAGTTGCCATTCATCTTTTTTCACAAGGCTGAAAAAGGAAGAAAAAGTTGTAAAAATAAAATGAGTGAGGCAGTGTGATCTAATGGGAAATGCTATATTTGGAGTCAAAAGAATCTTGATTCAAATGAAGCTCTGCTGTTATATGTTAAATCATTTTAACCTCGCTTGTCAATTCCTTCTTTGGTAAAGTGAATTGCTTAGAAAAAAGAAGACCCTCTATTTCAGCTCTTAAGTCTGATCCAGTGAAATGAATTTTGTATTTTTATAGGAAGTATCCAAAAATTTCAAAGAAAAAATGACATACATAGTTCGTTATTTTCATTTTCTTAAAATTGAACTTCTCTAATCTTATTTATGAAATATCAGTAAAATGATGATATAACTTAATACTACTACATACCTGTTGGGAAACAACATTAAACTATAGATATATTGAAAGTCTACAAAATCATTTATGTCATTTGTCAGTAATATATTGAACAAATTTTTTTTCACTGTAAAGTCCATTCCAAGTGACGTACAGTATAAATGTACTTGTGAAATCTTTCCTACGTATTTTATAAAATTTATAATAAAAATAATCATGTTAGAGAATGACTTATGTAGTTAACTATCTTATCACAAGCTATTTCTGTTAATAGAATGTAAGCTCCTTCAGAGCAGGGATTGTTTTTATCTTTATCCCTCCAGGCATATTCACTGAAACATAGTAGGTACTTAATAAATTCAATTAATGGTAGCATAAAATTTTATTTGCTGCTTTCTTAGCCATTCTTGAGTAAATTTATGCTCTGTTGACTTGTCTAAAACATTAATAGAAAAACATTCAGTTTTGAAAGATTTCTTTAAAGAAATGCAGGAAAATAGTTAAACTTTGCTAATAAGGAAGATGATATAGTTGAAGTGGAATGTGTTTTAATATCAAATAGTTGTGTGACTTTGTACATACTATTTAAATTCTCTGTTCTTTGAAAGGTGAGACTCTTGATAATAGAAGGTACCATTCACCAATGAATCAGTCTTTTAATCTATTAAACTTATAAAATCATTTGAGTATTAAGCCATTTCTCCCTAATCCTATTTTACAAAATTTATATCTTTTGATACCAGTACTCTAATTCACAGACACCCTGAATCCTGATTTTCCCATCTTCAGTCTTATTTGTCTGCATTCCATCCTTTACACAAGCTGTCAAATTTCTTTTCCTAATCATGGGCCTGGTATGGACTGACTATAGGATAAAATACAAAGATACATTGCCATTTGTCTCCAACCTTCCTTTCTAGCTTTGTTCACAGCATTGTTATCAAATCTAAATTGGACTAATAGAAGCCGGTGTCTTATCTTACTACATTCTCCCATGTTTTTGTGCTGATGGGCTGCTTGTGCCCTCATTGAGATCTTCATAGGACAGCTCGGGGCTATTATATATCTTGAATACTTTAAATCCTCGGATTTTATACCAGTTTCAAACTTCTCTCTTTTGCCCTTAATCTATTCTACTTTGTCATTCATTTTTGTATGTATTTGATCCTCTGCTATTAAGTAAGCTTTTTTGAGGAGGGAATTTTTCATCTTTGTATTCCCCTTATCTAGTCACACCTTATACTTGTTAATTAATAAATATTTGTAGAATTAAAAGTCTAAAACAAAAATGGTAAATATTAACTGTGATGCTTACAGGAATTAAGAATAGTTTAAGCTTAAGTGACCAAATTTTTCTTTTTATATTAAATCTAAGAAATTCTCTCAGGGGCGGCTAGGTGGCGCAGTGGATAGAGCACCGGCCCTGGAGTCAGGAGTACCTGGGTTCAAATCCAGTTTCAAACACTTAATAATTACCTAGCTGTGTGGCCTTGGGCAAGCCACTTAACCCCATTTGCCTTGCAAAAAAACCTTTAAAAAAGAAAAAGAAATTCTCTCAGGGCAGTTAGGTGACACAGTGGGTGAAGCACCAGCCCTGGAGTCAAATGAATCTAATTTCAAATCTGGTCTCAGACACTTAATAATTACCTAGCTATGTGACCTTGGGCAAGTCACCTAACCCCATTGCCTTTAAAAAAAATTCTCTCAGATATTTTGTTTTAATGAAACTGCATATTTAGTAAAAGTGTTTAACTTGCACATCAGTTTTTTAATCTTGTAGGCAACAGAAACAACAGTAACCTGAAGGGTGTTATCAGTCTGTTGTAAAACTCAAGCTTTCCGTATTCTACTTCACACCTTCTAATTATATAGCTTGATTTGTAGCAATTTTTTTCTTCCAAAGATAGGTTTGATAATCTTGGCTTTATGAAACCTGAATTTAAGTGATAATTATAAATTAAAAATAACCCAGCCTAGCAGCAACATTTAAAAAACTAATTACTGAAAATTTTTGTGAATCTATAGAGTAGAGCAATCATAAAAGATGCTTTGGGGTTAGTTAAGAAGGATAGCTTTCACCTTGCAGTTTTCCTACTTTTAAAGTTCTCTTAATTGTTTCCTGTAAAATGAAAGTAATAGCAGTTCCTACCTCACAGGGTTGTTGTGAGGCTCAAATGAAATTGTGTATGTATGTAAAGCTTTTGCTATATGCTAGTTATTAGTATTTTACTGTGTTCGAACACGATTCATACAGTTTAGAGCTATCCAGTCTACTAGACTCTCAAATTGCATTTCCTCAGAAAAGTTCTTTGCTTGGATTGGGTAAGTATTAATAATTAAATGGCAGGAAAGAAATTTGTGAGAATGTACTTTTGGCTTAAAATATTATGGTTGTTTTAGGTGGATATTAGAATTTTAGAAGAATTTTAATAGTGCTTTAGAATTTAGAATTTTCATTTGAAAATGGAGTTACATTTTGAACTTAAAGCTAGGCAAATATTTAGAACTGTTATTTTATTCCATTAATCCTGGTGTTAGGATTTAGGAAAAAGTCTAAACATCACCCATAATTCCTAATGTTCATAATTTTTCTTTTCAAAGAAAAATCGTGCTTAATAAAAAAAAAAAAACAACTTGGGTTTTTCTTTTTAGGTTGCAGCATAGTAGGGTGGTGGTGGTGATTGAACTGGGCCTTAGAACTTGGAGGCATAAGACTTCCTGCCACTTCACTATTTGATTTGGGGCAATTCTATACCTTATTTAAGTCATTTACAGAACATACATTTAAACTACTTAGGGTAGAATTTCAAGAGTTGGGAAGGAACCTCAGCAGCCATTTTTATACTAAAGTACAGCTATACCCAAGAGGTCATCCAGACTTTCCTCGAAGAATGAGGAAGATTTTTCTACCGCCCCAAGATAACTAATTTTTACTTTGGGATAGCTCTAATGGTCAAGATTTTGTTGACATCAAGCTGCCTTTCTACAGTTTCTACCTATTGCTTCCAGTTCTACCAATTAGAACCAAATTTAATACTTAGAAGTACTTCAAGAAAATTGTCATGTTTCCCCTAAAGTTTGTCTAGGTTTCACACATTTTCATTGTTCCATTGATATAATCTTGAAGCATCTTATCCTCTCCACCTTCCTATGGATGCTCTTTCATTGCCCTTTCCTTGATTGTGTTGCCCAAACCAGTTCAGAATTCTCTACATATGCACCTACCTGTATAGTTCTTCTATCAACTCCCATGTTCTGAATGTTTTGGTTTCTTTTTTTTTTCTGTTTTTACAAGGCAGTGGGATTAAGTGACTTGACCAATGTCACACAGCTAGATAATCCTGACTCCAGAGCTGGTGCCCTATATACTGTGCCACCTAGCTGCCCCCCCCTTTTTTTTAAACTGCAATGTGAAGTTACCATCAGTCACCTATTAAAACTCATTTTTGGCATATTTTGCTATGCTAACACCAGTTGAATTAATCATTGAACCTGTGGGGAAGCATATACTTTTCCATACTTTGCTTTTCTGTTAATTACTGAAGTAATTGAACTTAGATTACTCAAAATATGACTGTGATTTAATACATTTTGGATGATAAGCCACCTTTGGTTTGTAAATGTAATGATTTCTTGAAGTACTGACTGGATTAGGAATAGAAAACTACTGCCTAATAGGAAGTTTCCTAAGTTTATAATTATGTTTCTAGGGACACTTTAGGTTTTTAGAAGTCAGCTCCCATAATTATGGCAGTCACTGACACCCATCATCCTTTTTAAAGACATTGTTGCTCCTTTACCAAAAGAGAATTATACTTCGGGGAAAAAAGCTGTTTTCATTTAGGCTTCGTGTCCTACTTAAGTGATACAGTTTTAGACAATTAACTTCAAATTGTCTTTTTTTCCATCTTTAAAATGGCAATAATGCTTGTACCATTGTTAGACTCAAGATCCATTTGGAAATGGTTCTTTAAATACTCTAAAAATTTAAGCTGCAGGTTATCATGGTAGTTGCTAGGATGACATTTTTTCCTAGGTATTAAAAATAAATCTGGCAGTTACATAATAGTGAAATTAACTTCCAGTAGGGAAATTGACTCAACTGTTTTATTTAAAAATCTTTAAAATATCTTTAATATATCCATCATCTTACTCAGTGGTCCATGGCCTGTTTTCTTTAGAAAAAAATAAACTATAGTAATCTATGAATGCACATACCACACACACAAAATAATCCACACTCTTAGGCTTCCATCTATGGGAAGAAGGGAGAGAGTTAACATATTTCTCACTTTTTCTTGCCAAACTTGTTGACTGCTAATTCATAATTATACCCAAGAAGCCATCTGATAGTCTCAACACTGCTTGAGTGTTCTGTTGGTTTTTAATGTAAATAAAAGAATAATTTTACTTGAAATTTTGCCATTGGATTCTATGGGGAAAAGAATGACAATCCTCCATTTTCTCTTAGGAAGCTTTAATCTTGTTATAATTTTTTTTTGAAGTTTGTTGTAAGGTGGTTGGTTTAAAGAAAACATACAGTACGTATTTCTCTTGCCTTCATTATATAGTAATCTCTATGTATATGAGTACATTTTAATCTGTGAAGTAAAAGAAGGAATAAAAAGCTTCTAGTTTTGATAATGTCTAGAAGCTAAATGCTATTCAGAGTAGAAACTTGGGTTACTATTTGTTATTTGGCTTCCAGAAATTGAATAGGTGATTGGTAACTATTAATAGATGAAACAATCCATTCATGTGACAGCCTGGGTTTGCATTTCTGGTTAGGAAGTATATTATGAGATTGAATGGTGTCATGAAATCGCCAAGTTTTGTCAGATGAATACAAGCACTATGTGGGCATTTCAAATTTGAAAGGTTTGGAGTTCTCGTTCTGTGTCTTGTCTAAGGACCAGCCTCAGGACATTCAGAGAAACTCCTAGATTAGCTACTAATAGTAAATTTTTCAGCCACAGAAACTTGAAAAACCATCTACTAAGTCATAAAGGCTGTGTGATCTTTGATAATACAAGGTGTATATCTACTCCAATAAAATTTCATATTGAAGATGCACCAGAAGATCCATAGTTTGATCATTGTGAGTACTTTCCTAAATTACATATACTGAGTTCTTTGCTGTAGCCAAAAATTTCATCGCCTGGTGGCCTAATTGGTAATGAACCTCTTTGAACTTAGATTGATAGATGTGCCAGATTTTTCTGTACTCTTAAGTCTATATGCAAAACTAGACTTGTTGATAGCCAGAATATACCATGACACTGACAAATCTTTAAAATGATCCCAAGATCACTTCAACAGGTGTTTAATGTGAGAATGTTCATAATGGCTAAAGTATTTGAGTTAGGACCTGTTCATCTGTTGTGTTGCTTAGTACTAACATAAATTTGGATTACAGGTTGGGTGTCTTTATCTCTGGTTAGATCGCTAATATATTTTCACAGAAAAAAAGTTGTCTTTTGCTTTTGATATTTCATTTTTAAATTATTAATAAATTAAACAAACAACCCTTAGTCTGTAAAGCTTTTTATGTTTTATGAAGACTGAGGTGAATTGGATGTTAAGCCAAAGTACTTTTGAGATTCGACATTTAAAGGCTCATTAGGGCAATTTACCTCCTATTTTTCTAAGTATATTTTGATAACAGTGGTCTTAGTATTAGTTGCAAGCTTTTGTGAAGAAACAGTCATTGATTTTGGATAAAATAGTGTCCTTATTCTGAAGCATCTTTTATTTTGAGATGCCACAAAATTCAACATTGAAGATACATCAAAATAGATCCATAATTTGATCAGGGAGATTTCTTAAGTGACGGAGAAATCCCCAAGAGTCTCTGTTGAGTAGGGAAACAAATTTTTTGTCAGTCTCTCTGAGATAAAATAATTGAATTTTTTTTCCAGTTAACTATGAACTTTACTTATGTAGAATCATAGAATTTCAGGGCTGGAAAGCCCTATTTTAGAAATAGGGAAATGGTCCAAATAACTCATCTAGTAGCTGGATGGGTCTTCTGATTAAAGTCTCACCATCACTCCTATCACATATTTTTCATAAGTGACTTCTAAATCTTTGGATTTGCTATTAGCTAGCCCAGAGGGGGGGAAAAAGTAAATTAAAAATTTTCTTTTGGACCATAAAGGAGAGTGGAAGTGAGTTTTTTAAAATAGCATTTTAATCATAATAAATTCATTGTATTGATTTATATAATTTTCTTAATTATGGTAAATTCACACAAGTCAACAAATCTAGCCTAATAACTTGACCAAATTATATTGGATCTAAGAATTCGCTTTTTTATAGTTCTGAATTTACTAGAGCTGTCATTAGTTTTTTGAATATTTCATAGCTAAGACTTTTTTTGGTAAGATTAGAAGGAGGGTATAGAGGGGGAAGGAAATCTAGGCCTGTTGTTTTAACAGTTTGGGAAATAAGTGGCAACTCCCCATTCTGATTCAGATTGGTAATTTACCTTTAGCTTATATTCTTAGGGTAAGTGACTTAGGTCACACAGCTGGTATGTATTGTCTCCCTGACTCCAAATTTGGTTCTTCATATACATCTATACATCTTACAGCTTTTATAGAATTATTATATAAATTTATGTAGATCCACAAATATTTCTACAATATAATCTGTGACTCTAAGATCAAAGAGGGGTTTTCAAATTCATAAGAAACTTGAAGAAAATGTAAAGAATAACTTGCCAGCATAAAATGTATTTGGTATAGTAGAGAAATATTTTCCTAGTATTTGGGGGGGGGGGGGGTGTAGATGTATTTCAGTAGTGGTGAATTATACTTGAACAGGTTGGCCATTTTTTGACTTAGACTCTTAAAGGGAGTTACACTAAGCCAAGGATCTCCTGAGAAAACAGGTCAAAGATATAGTCAGAAGACTATCATCTTTTATCAATACAGAGAAGTTAGGAAAAATAAAATAAAGCATTTCAATTATCTTATTTCTCAACTAGTGTTATTAGAGGGAGATAATGAAATATTTATATTTGAGAACAGGTTTTCACTTTTTCAATATTGTATTAGGGATACAACTTAAAAAAACTACTTGGGAACACAAGTTTTTTGTGGGGGGAGTTTTGGGGAATAATACTTATTTTCCTTATCTTCACCAAAAAATAAAATCAGTTTGCAGTTTACAGAGGTATGAACCAAAGAGTGAGGTCTGCCTTATGAGTAAACATTTTCTTTAATGATTCATAAGGAGAATATTCATAGTGAATCTATATGATAATTCACTATGAAGTTTTAAAGATCATTTGAATTAAAAGTCTTAAGAAGTAATGTTTCTGAAAGTTGACATGTTATCTGCAACAATAGTTGTTAACCTTTACCCTTCACTAAAGTTCAGTTCTAATATGATCTTGTCTTGACTTGGGGATAGCCCTTAGTTCTTAAATGTTATACCAGGGGAATACAGACTCTGTTAGCTAAGAAAGATTTAGTATGTAGGATCTAGAGCAAGTAGTTGTTTGAGGAATAACCCATTTACATCAAATGTTGACCTTAGGGGTGGTGATTGATCGTTGTTTTGGCCACAACAGCTTTTGAAGCTAACTAAAATGTGGAGGTGTAACTCATTTTGATGAAAGCACAGAGATCTTAAAAGTATTATGTATTTTAGTTACTTTGATTTGAGCATAAATAACCTTGAATATTTGCCATTCGCTAAGTAAGGAAATCAGACCTTTTAGCTAGGCTAGTAACAAAACCAATCAGTGGAATTGAAATTCTTCAGTATTCCATGCCCAACCTCCATCCATTTTCAGGAGATGCTTTTTGTCTGAAATGTACTTAGTTCTTACCTCTGTCCCTTAGAATCCTTTTGCTTCATTTAGACTTCCTGGGGGAAGTCTTTCTCAAGCTTCCCATGCCGCGCCCCTTGCCCTCTCTTCCCTAATTCCTTGTTCATCCTGTCTCCTCAAATTGCCTTGTATTACTTTACATTGTGCAGGGATAGCCAACCTATAAACTGCAGGGTAAAGGACTGGTTTGAGTATGCACTTGATAGATGTTCCCTGAGTTGCGTAATCTATACTTTGCCAGATACCCAAGATCAATTTAGCTTTTTACCTCTTAATCCCATAAGCATTTATAAGATACCAGGAGCCTGAAAATAAGAAAGAAAAACTGCTGCCTGCAAAAAAATATTGTTTTGGGTATATCACATACTAAAACATAAGAATTATGCAAAATAAATTGAGGGAGACTAAAGACTCTAGTAGGAGGCTGAACTTTTGCACCAAGCTGTTTTTAATGTGTTCCCAGCATAGGGGGGGAAGGAAGCAAAGACATGATGTTTTGGGTTTAGTTAAATGGATTAGTTTTGCTGTATTGTAGATTGCCTGAGGAAGAATAAATCTTATTCTGGAAAATTAGGTTGGAGTCAGCTTCTGAGAGCTTTAGGAGCTAGGCTGAAGAATTTATATTTTCTATCCTAGAAGCTATAAGGAAGCCATTGAATACTTGAGAATGATAATGGCAAACCAGACCTTTTTAGCTTAGGTATTTGAAGTGGTTATGGTTCGACAGAAAGGAATAATCAAGAGAAGTGTTGGCATTGAAAAGAGGATTGTGTATTCTGTTTTGGATATATTGCATTTGATAGCTATAGAATATCCAAGCCTATCTTTTTTTTTTAGGGTTTTTTTTTTTTGCAAGGCAAACGGGGTTAAGTGGCTTGCCCAAGGTCACACAGCTAGGTAATTATTAAGTGTCTGAGACCGGATTTGAACCCAGGTACTCCTGACTCCAAGGCCGGTGTGCTTTATCCACTACGCCACCTAGCTGCCCCATATAGAATATCCAAGGAGAAGAGTCTAGATGGAATTGAAACTCAGATTTGGAAACCATCAGTATAGAGATTATGGTTGAATCCTAGGTGTTGAGAAGAATACTGGAAGTATAGAGAGGAGGGTGGTGGGGTTTACCAGAGACTTGAGGAGTGGTCAGGCCCAGAAGAAAATCAGAGGAGATTAGTGTCATGGAAACCTAGCAAGGAGAAAGTATATGCAGCAGGAAGAATAGTCAAAAGCTGGAGAGATTACAAAATTTGAGATCTGAGAAAAGATCATAATCAGCATGTAAGATCCATATACTATATAGACAGCTTAGAACAGCAATTATTTCTGAAAATTTATTTTTAATTCATTGAAGGTAGGAATGGTTTAAAAATGGTAGAGTATTTTCAGAAGGAAGGAATGCAAAAGTCTTAAAGCCTGGTAGCTAAGCCTATCCTTCATACAGTATTTGCTTCAAGAAAATAACCTGGCAAAGAAAGATCTTCATATAAAATCAAAAACTTATTATGAAATAATTTCTGAATCAACGATGTGGTCAGACCAAAGATTTGTTAAAAGATCAAACTGGAAGAAAAGAAACAAGAAAAAGACAGCTACAGTCTCACCTATTTAAGCAAGTTACTGTTGCTGAAAAATGGGAAATGAAGGAAAGGATGACATCAATTTTATGTGATGCAAATGCTTACTGTATTGAGACCTTGACAAATGCCTGTTCTTCTCAAAAGGATAGAGCTAGCAGCCAAAGATAGAGGTTTGTTTCGGCTGTTTGAGACTTACTGGCTATATCTTGTGGTGGAGGAAATGAAGATTATAAGTAATCTCACCTTATAAAACAGAAGCAGTGGAAGGGAGAATGGATTTAACAAAAGCTTATACAAAACCAACTAAACCATCACCCCAAAAAGCATTAGGAAGAAGGAAGAAGACTATATACAACACTGCATTTGAAAGATGTGCTGCTTGAAGAGGAAATGTACTGAAGAAAACAAAGATAGTAAAAGCAGCTGAAGTACATCACATATGTTTATGTATACAGAGGAGGTCTGTTCAGAAGCAATACAGTATTTGATAGTGTTGAGGAATTAATTCTTAAAAGTATTCAAAGAAAGGGAAAATAGGATGTGGAAAAAACTTGGATTTTTCTTATTAGGGATAAAAGGTAAAGAGCATCAATAACTACTGATTCATTCCTGCTTTCCCCAATTTATTTTTTGGTTTTTGTAATGCAATTGGGTTAAGTGACTTACCCAAGGCCACACAGGTAATTATTAAGTGTCTGAGGCTGGATTTGAACTCAAGTACTCCTGACTCCAGGGCCGGTGCTCTATCCACTGCGCCACCTAGCTGCCCCCTCCATTTTTTCTTTTTTTTAGGTTTTTGCAATGCAGTAGGGTTAAGTGGCTTGCCCAAGGCCACATAGCTCACACAGCTAGGTAATTATTAAGTGTCTGAGACCAGATTTGAACCCAGGTACTCCTGACTCCAGGGCTGGTGCTTTATCCACTGTACCATCTAGCCGCCCCTCCCTTCCATTTTTTTTAATGAGAATATATTCATTAAAAGAATCCTTAATTAGTAATTAGAAGGGACTAAAGTGATATTCCGCAAGTACAGTACATCTGTACAAGATTCCTTTTTTCAAGGGAGAAATCATTGTTCAGTGAATTACTGCTTTCATCAAACACTGGAGCCACCTAGATGAGAGTCATAATCACCAAGACTTTGGCTTAACTTTCCAACTAGGAAAAATCAAGTGGATGAAAAATGCTTCCTCTTCAGTTAGGTGAACCCCCAATAGGTTTGTGGGGGGAGGGGGTGCTAGATAGCCCTAAGATTCAGCAAAAGGATAATTCATTGGATTCAGTTAATGGGAAGAAAAGAGTGGACTGGATTGCCTTTGGAAGATTTCAAAGTTCATTTTGCACAACTAATTTGGTGTGTGTGACTGAAAGTATGTAACAATATTATCTTTAAAACATTGACACTATCTAAAGGGCAAAAGAAAAGTGGTAGATGGTGGGTGTCAGTGCAACACATTTACAAATGAGGGGATAAGATATAAAAGATGTCATCAGAAATGAATGAATGAATGAATGAATGAATAGCTTACTGATTGTCAAGAAAATGAGTTTGGTCCCTAGAACATTGAAATCTTTGAACACATTTTTTCTACTTGTTAGGCTTATTTCACATACTCAGCAAACAGATGGATTGGAATGATAAACTCAATAGAAAATTCATAAATTTATTGGAGTTTATGTAAAATAATTATTGGTCAAGTAGTACCTTATTTATAAACTAAAGGTTCATAAATTTAGGTTGCCAAAACAATAACTTTCTCTTGTGCCCAATTCCTCTACCCAATGAACCCTCCCACCCACCATCTCTGCCCTAGCACTTTCCTTTTTGGCCCATTCTTTTCAAAAAGAGTAAACTGCTTTTGTTCTTTGGTATTTTTGTAGCAGTCGATACATTTTTTAAGCATGTTGAAGCACAACAAAATTATGATGTGTTTTTATTGGTTGACTTGCATAATCGCATTGGGCCCTCCTGGATTAATCATATCTGAGTACTTTTGTCACAGTTTTTTTCCATTTGATATTGACATGATGCCAGACAATTCAATGAAAAGTGAAAATTCAGTTAAGTGTGGTTATTTGAAGATGCACAGTTGATTAAAATTTTATGTTATTTAAGTCTTAATATATTCCATAAAGATTTGATTTTTTAAAAACCTGATATTCTAATTGCTTTTCAAAATAATATATTTTAAGTGTATAAAATAAAAATCAGGAGGATTACAAAGGAAACCGGTTATATTAGCAAAATTTTAAAAATGAAAATCATGAACTCCAAGAACTGATTTAAAAGTATTCTATATAAAGAAACTTATCATTTTAATTTAATAAAACTTATTGTCACTTTTTCATTGAGCATATTTAATCTATTTTTGTTCATGTTAAGATTCTTAGGACTCATAAGTTCATGAAGAGTTCTGGCAATTATTTTTAAAATTTTGAGTAACATGTTAATAAATTGCCTTCCTTAAAAGCTATTTAGGGATATAGTTTCTTATTTTCTGATGGTGCATCTTTGTTCTGCAAACCAAATAAAATATATCTATTGAATTTTGAAATAGTATTAAATTTATTCACTGAACCTAAAGCAATCATTCCTAAATGATTTAATAGACTTTTGAAAAGTATAAAATGTTTCATTGTAGAACTGCTATCTTTCATAGTGAAAAAAAAACTGTTGGGGTCCTTCTGTGATTTAATGACCCCATTTCTGTTTGATGTTGGCACCACCATTCTACATCAATGAAACCAGGTCAGACCAAAAAACATTATTAGCAGCACAGTATATGATATTTTTGAAAAAATATTGTATGAGATTCTTTTATAATTATTCATTTAAGTTTCTGAAAATATTTTTGAAGTATTTTAACCTAAATTGTGAAATATCTCAGAATGATCCAAATTATTTTCTGAGTAAGTAGAGAATTAATGGAAGGCATACTTACATTTGAAATCACAAGGTTTTTGCAGTATTGAAACCATTTGCAGACACTTTAAGGCTGCCTTTTGTATATTCGACAACATATGGTGTATTAGAGAACTGAATTCTGAGCCATTATCACCAGGTTCAAGTCCTCCCTGCTGACCCAAACTGGCTTTATGGCTCTTTGCTCTCTTTATCAGTTAAGTAGATATTTTAAATATACTTTTTCTTTGATAGAATATATGACCATTTTCTACATTGCTCAAATTTCCGTATCCATGGTAATTCTATTTTGTATTTTGTTTGCTTATCTAGTAATCTTGGAAATGTTTCACTTTGATTTTCATATATCCTCTAGTGAACAGGACAAATCCTGCCTTTATTCTGTTGAAATTTCTTCCTGATACAAAATAGCCAGTTACAGAATTCTGTAGCTACTTTAAAATTTTATTTTTAATATCTAGAGATGGTATTTAAATTACTTTTGAAGTTCTTAAGCAATTATTCCCTTTCATCCCATTATGCTTCTCATTATGTGTAATAGAAATTTATCCTTAAGTCTATATGTTGTAAAAAAACAAAACAAAGCATTGAGTCCTTCAGATAAAATATTAACTAAAAAAAAATTCCTAACACATGCTTTAGAATTACATTTGCTTTCCAGGGACAACATTGTATCTCTAGAGTATTTAGAACATAAAATTATTGTTGCCCTTTTGGTGGAACTAGCTACACAAAGACCATTCTGTTCTGTTCTTGTTCTTCCAGCTGAACTCTCTATCAGATCATCCCTTATGTAAAGTTCTCAGAAAGTATCAGGAATAAGTAATTGCCAACAGTCACCCGTTTCGTTGTTTTAATTTTTTCCTCTATTTGAAAACTCTGGCATTTGAACTCGTTTTATTTATTGTTTTTTTAGGCACAATCCTCTTACATAAAGACAGGCATTCAGATGAATGTGTAAAGAGTTCACTTTTTCATGAAAACGTTTTGCTATCATGCAGGCATAATATTTGGTTGGTTAGCCTGAAATTCAGCACTGTTATTCCAAAACTTAAATTGTAAGCATTTGTGCAGATAGAATGGAACCAAATTCATTGTTGTGCATTTATATTATTTTAAGTCCCAAAGTAAAAATGATGTAAATACATGGTCACTAAATGGTTCTTTTTAAAAACAGGACACTTAAGTATATGTGCATGGCCCCCAGGACTTGTAATATTTCTCATATTAATTTAAAAGATCATTACTATATCTTGACAGGCAATATGGTACAGTAAATAGAGGGCTGGCCTTAGAATCAGAGACTTTAAGTTGAAGTCCTGCTTCTTAGACTAATATTAGTTTTATAACTTTCAGCAAACATGTGAGAACCTCTCAAGATCCCAAACAACTCTGTACAATTAAGATCCAGACAAGCAGAAAATTTGCCAGCCTGAATTGGTAGAAGGGGTAGGCTCCTCACACTAAAAATCATAGTTTGGTCCCTTCCTCTGAAAGAATAGGGAAAAAAAAAGTTTTTTAAGAACAAATGAAGTCATCTCAGCTCATGTGTATTGAGTGCTTAACAAATGCTTACTGAATTATTAAAACACTATTTGCCAACCAGTCATTAATTTTTTGCCTATTGGGTGGTTCTTCCTAAGATTTTCTAATGACACAATCTTAGACCTCACCTCAAATTGGATGTTTAATGACTTGACGTAATTCATGAGACCATAACCCTTGATATTTTTAAGTATTTGAATTCCAAGAAAAAAAATCAGTGATACAAAATATATGTACAATAAAAAATTTAAAATTCTTTCTAAGCAATACTCATGCTACCAAATATTTAATATTGTCCCTCATTTCTTTCACTAATCTAATTTCGGTTTGGTTTTTTTTTTCAAAACTTTTAAGGTTCAGTAAAGCTTCCATGATAAATATCTGGTAGTAAGTTTTTAAGTCAAATTGTTATAATACTTTTTTTTAAAAAAAATTGAATGTTTTCAGAGGACAAAATTAAGAATTAACATTTTATTTGGGGAAATAACTTGGGCCATAATTCCTATAAATGTGTTTTATACAAATTGTCAAGGAATCTCATCTTTAAATATTTCTAAAATATTCTTCCCACTTCAAATTGCATGAATTTCTCTATTAAGTAATTTTATTCAGAGTTCTCACCCCATGTTTATGCCCAGGATTAAAAATTTCTCCATTTAAAAACTTTAAACTATGTATATTTTAATTCATCACTAGTACTGTGTAGTTCAACTACATTTTCAAGATGAGGACATGTCTGTAGCAATTAATAGATCTTTACGTTTGTATTTATTCACTGTTATAGTAGTAAGTCTCAACTATTAAAGTAATACATAAAACCAATATGAATTTAAACAAAAATTTTGTTCATAATCTGGTTTTCTTTGACTTCTTAGCATTAATCATTATTTGCAGAAATATGCTTAGCCTCTTAAACCTCCCTGTATTTGCACAAGGTACCCTCCATGCCTAAAATGGATCATTTCTTATTCTTACCTATTAAATCAAGATGGTCCAGTTAAGTTGACATTTCATTTATTTTTTCCTGAATCTTCAGGATACTTGCACTTAATACTTTCTGAAATATTTATTTTTTTGTCTGTACCTCTGAATATCTTTTTTTGCTTGAAAAATTCATATTTATAATTAATTTTACCCCCTTTTGTTTCTACTATTGATAATTGGGACTCCCTTATTTTACATGGGAGAAAACAATTCCAGAGAAATGATAGGACTTCTGAGTTAAATGTGCAGCTTTGTTTATTAAAATTACTAGCTGGAACTGAGTCATTCTGAAGTTAATTTGCTGAATTTTAAGTACAATATATTAGGTTCAGCTTTTTGGCTATGATACCAACTCCAACTTTTGCCTCCCTTCTCCCAGTCTATGACAGACTGGCACTTCTTGCCAACACCAGTTTCTCTCCATGTACACTTGATCTTGTTGTCTTCTGTCTTTTTCAGCAGATTACAATCACAATTGTTTTTGCTCTTAATTCTTCAACTTCTCCTGATCTGCTGGTCCCTATAGTCTTCGAACATACTCAAGTCTCCCTCATGCCTAAAATCCTACATTTTCCCTTTCTCAGATAAATTCCTTGAAAAAGCTTACACTCGTTTCTACTTTTCCTCTCAAATTATCTTTGCCATCTGACCTCTGACCTTATTCAACTGAAATTGTTCTTTTCAAAGTTACTGTTGATCTCTTAATTGCCAGATCTGTCCATCTTAGTCTTTATTCATTTTCACCTCCTTGCCACATTAGATGGACTGGATACCCTTTTCTTCTGTACTTTTCCTTTCTGAATTTTTTTCTTAGTTACTTTCCACTTACTTTCCATGTCACAGTTGTGGTGATCAGGTCCTCTTCCTTATGTTTCCTGTTTCTATCATCAGTACCCATGTGTGTAATGATCATCTCTATGCACAAGACTAGATCCAGCCCCAGTCTCTCCCTAGACTCCCAGTCTTACATCTAGAGCCTCCTATTTAACATTTCAAACTGACTTTTTGGAGTCATCAAATTCTCCTCCCCTGTTCCCAAACTTCCCTACTTCTGTTTGAAAGCACCAACATTCTTTCAGTTCCGGGTTCATAACCTTGGTGTCATCCTTGAATTCTCATTCCCCCCTCACCCCTGCACATGTGATTACCAAATCTGGGCATTCTTATATATCCTTAAACATTTTTTTCATCTTATTCCTTCTCTCCATAATGCCTTAGTGGTGAACCTTCATTTCCTCTCACAGCAAATATTATTTCAACAGCCTCCTAAATGGTCTCCCTGCCTCAATTCTCTCCCCACTCCATTCATCCTATTTAATACTGCCAGAATAATTTTCCTAAAGCTCATTTTTGATTGACATTCTCTCTTCAACTCTGCCTTTCAAAGTTCTTCAAGAGTCAGCTCAAGTGCCATCTTAGACAAGAAACCCTTTTCCCAAATGGTAACATCCTTCTCTTTCAACTTACCTTCTGTTTTTACCATCTTGTATGGTAGAGTGTCCTAAAAGGCTTAGTGCAGCCGGCAGACTTAAAACCACACCAAGAGTTTGGGGACAGCTCATCATATATTTATTCATTTTATATGTACTTACCTACTCTTAGAAATATAAGCTCCTTATAAGGAGGAATTGTTCCATTTTTTGGTTCTTATATACCCAGCACCTAGAAAATAACCTGGCATATAGTAGGCACTTAATACATATTTATTACTTGATTGGCTTCTGAAGAAAGAGTGACAAATATAATAAGTGATATTTTGTTATATTTCATTTTTTTCTTCCATTGAAAGAAATCTGCTTTAAGTGATATTAATATTTTGTTTCGATTTGGCATAAATCCAGGTATTTTATCTAATTTCCATTTTATTTTTCAAAAATTTATGGCGACTAGGTGACACAGTGGATAGAGTACTGGCCTTGGAATCAGAAGTACCTGAATTCAAATCTGGCCTCAGACACTTAATAATTACCTAGCTGTGTGACCTTGGGCAAGTCACTTAACCCCATTGCCTTGCAAAAACTAAAAAAAAATAGATTTCCATTTCTATATTAACATTTAGATTTGAACTTATGTTTGCATATGATCTGAATTTATTTTTTCATTCTTGTAAGTGCTTGAATATTTTAATTGGAAACACCTTACATAATGAAAAACTACTTGATATTTTTCTTCTATTCAGTAGGTTTTCTTTCCATTTTTAAAATTATTTTCCAAAATAGAATTAAAAGACTATAGAAGAGGTAAAGTATAATTTTAGTCTTGTAATATATACACTTAAACATATGTAAAGATCACTAGATTTTTCTGTTTTATAGATTTAAGCCTCTTAAATAGCAATTTTTGTTCTGCACACTCTGCATGGATTGAATTAGAGACAAACTAAATCACTCTACTAGCACCACTTTCTTGAGTCATCCAGTCTGTTTTAAGATTTTGTTGAAAAAATGAAAAAGCAAAAAATGAAAGAGCTGTCTTCCCAGTATCACTGGGAAAGTATTTTATATATGTATGACAAATTTAAAACCTCAGTCCTACATTTTCCTAAGACAGAGATTCTTAACTTGAGTTTATGGATACATTTCAGGGGTCTATGACCTTGCATAGGAAACAAATCACATATTTATTTCAATGTGTTTGATTTTCTTTGTAACCTTAAACATTTTATTCATTTAAAAATATTATTTCAAGAAGGAATCCTGTTTTAAGGGGTATATTTGTAGCATGTCAGGTAACCTGATTTTCTGGAGAAATTCTAAGCATCTTCGCTGGACCATCAGTGAATAAACTTATTTCTGCTTGTGGTGGTACCACACTTATGGCAGTTGGGTTGTAGAGATGGAGCCACAGTAGAAGTTCAGTTTGGTTGTTTAAAGTTAACATCTGAACAGACAGCTAGTTATCTCACAGATAATTAAGAATGCTGATGCTAGAAAGGGAAAATTTGTTTCTGTTTAAGAAACCTGATCAAGGAGTCATCCCCAGGGGCCTCAACCACACTAATTTCTTTAGCTTTATACGAAATATTCAGTAGGCTTGTGGCAGGAAAGGTGTGTGCCTATTTTTTTTTAATCACAAGATAGTAAAATTCCAGCATAAACTTTTTTTTTTTAATTGAACCATTAAAATATATTCCACATATTACGTTTTCTTACTTTTGGTTGTAATTAATACTTTCTTACTTGAGGTTTTTTAACTCAAACTTCACTAACAAAGTATCAGCCTAAAAATACGTATGTGTGCATTTTTCTATATGCCTATATATATATATATATATATAATCAATATAATCTATGACAACTTAAAAAGGAAAAAACATTGAAATTGAAATCAGGAGATACATTTAAATACAGACTCTTGAACATGGGCAAATCACACTCTTTGAACATCAGTTGTCACAGCTTTATAAATATAGTGCAATGAAGAAAGCATTGGACCCTGATTCAAAAAAGACCTGAGTTCAAATTCTGCCTCAGCCATCATCCTAGACAAGTCATATAATTTCTCAGTCTATTTCCTCATCTGCAGAATGGGATAACACCTACCTCCCTGGATTGTTGTGAGGATCAAAGATTTTAAAGTCTTTTGTAAACACTGGGATGTAAATGCTAAGTATATTATTACTAATCTTTCAAATGCTTTGCTAGTCTTCAGGTAATATGTAAATTTGAGATAATTAAATTTCAGTTTGTAGGGCAAGCATTACTTCTAGTTATTTCCAAGATTAGGCAAGAAAATTTCCACTCTAAACAATTTCAAAATCCATTTCTTGTCCCTAACAAATATGTAAAATGTAAGCATTTGCTTGGTTTCCCTTAATGATATAAGAGGATGTGTAAAAAGTGAGCATTTGTATAGGTCTTTCTCAGAATTCCAAAAGTATATCTCCTAAATTTTTGTGACATGGAATATCTACTTCAGCAATTAAAACATATCAGATACAAGGCATAAGGAGCATGTGATTCAAGAATAAAATGTTAAGTTGAAATACACAAACTAATGAAAAGACCTCTTAGCCTTGAATTCCACCTTAAGTAAAATTTTTAGTCCATAGCCTTACAGCCTTTTTTCTTAAGAAAACAAGATTTAGATAAAGTAAGTCTTATCATTACCTGATATAGATAATATGCACATCATAATGCTAATAATATTTGTAAAGTAAATGATTTAGGGGAGTTTTTGCCAAATATATTGAATTGTAATTTTTTAAAAGAATGATGATTTCAAAAATGGACTATTTACAAGTATGCATGTATGCATATTTATGGGCAGTTAGGCTCACTGGATCACAGATTCAGAGCCAGGAGTTGAGCATCTATTCCAGCATTCTTATTCTACAGATGAGGTAAGAGGACCAGACAGGTGAGTGACTTGTCCAAGTCATACAATTGTAAGTATGACCAAGGCAGAATTTGAGTTGAAGTTCAAATACATTAATGTATAACTCAATATCTCAGTCATTCTAAAAAGGTGAGGAGTATAATGACTTTACAAGATTTAATAAGAAAAAAGTAGATATTCACCACAATTTAGTCTTCATGTCATCGAAACGAAGTGATAAAAATATATTTTCTAGTGTTTGTCATATTTCTTGCATTAATTTCAGATATGTGTTGACCAAATTGAAAAATTAATAAATGGAATAGGAATATAATTTAGATAATGAAATTTAAAATTAATCAACCTTATGATCAATTCTTTATTCAAGTTTTTTAAAAATGAATTTGTTCATCTCACTTGTTCGAAATCTATGGCAAGGGTTACATGGCTCTTTAATAATAGAATATCCTTGGGAAATGGTAAAATATAACATGGATCAAATTACAAAGAGGGGATTGTGTTTTCTTGATTAAGAATTCAGAGTGAAGAATGAATTACAATTTGTAGGCCTATAAGTTGCCAGGTGGAATGGTGCAAATATACTTTCTGACCTATCAAATGGTACTGGTGAAAGGCTATAATGTGAGGTGGTTTAGGTGGAATACTATATTTTAAAGAATAATGCACTTGATATTCATGTTTTGCAAAATTAGTTTTATAAGCTTTTGGGATTAGTGATCTTCATTGATAATAAGTTTCTTAAGAATCAAGCAGCTCAGCTTTGCAACCTTAAAGTCAATTCTTTATTTTCCCTTTCACCCCAATTCCCCAATATTCAATCAGTTGCCAGATCTTGTCTCTTCCATATTCTTCATTTAGCTCATATCACCTCTTAGTTCAAGCCCTCACCACCTCTTGACTGGATGTTTTACCCTGCTAATCTCTAGTCTCTTAACTTCTCTAATCCTTCATCTATATCACTCTCAAAGTGAAATTTCTGAAACCAATCTGGGTATGTCACTCCTCATTTTGTTCCCAGTTGTTTCAGGATAAATAAAATATCCATATCCATATATACACAAAATATTCATATACATACAGACCCATATATATAAAAATATATTGGGGGGGAAGGGGAAGAAACAGTAACAGCAATGAAAAAAGATCTCTTATGGGAGGTAGTGCTTAAGTTGTACTTTGAAGAAAGCTAGAGATTTTAAGGAGAAGATGAATAGGTCATACATCATAGATGGGGAGTATAGCCTATGCAAAGAAAAACTGTCAGTTGAGGAAGAGCAAGAGAATGAGTTCCTAAAAAGAGGGTACTTAAAGAAACACAATTGGTCCCATGTTACAAAGAGCTAGCTCTAAGTGTTAAACCAAGAAATTTGTATTTGATCCTAGAGGCTAGAAGGAATCACTGGATTGAGTAACATAGTCAGATTTATGCTTTAGGAATATCCCTTGGCAGTGCTATGGATTTTGGGTTAGAAAAGAGAGATTTGACAGAGAGACCAATTAAACTATTTCAGTTGTCCAGGTGATGGATGAGAGTATCAACTCCAGGGGTGGAGATGTTGAAGGACAATCAATAAGACTTGGCAAGATATATAGGGTAAGGGGGAATATGTAGTTGAGGAGGACACTATACACACACACACACCAACTCATTTAGTCCTCACAAAAACTCAGTTCTTTCTAACTTCAAGTCCAATGCTACTGCAACATCTTCCTGTTAACATTGACTTTTGATGGGGTGGCTAGGTGGCACAGTGGATAAAGCACCGGCCTTGGAGTCAGGAGTACCTGGGTTCAAATCCGGTCTCAGACACTTAATAATTACCTAGCTGTGTGGCCTTGGGCAAGCCACTTAACCCCATCTGCCTTGTGAAAACTTAAAAAAAAAAACTGACTTGAGATGACAATAGGAAATGCATTTTGAAATGCCCAAAACACAGTTGATAATATGTGATTGGAGCTCATGAAAAGGACCAGAGCTGAACATATAGATACCTGAGTCTTTTGCAAAGAAATGAAAATTGTGCCAATGGGAACTGATGAGGTCATCAAATTAGAGTATAGGGAAAGAAGTCATCCCAGGATGGACTTGGGGAACCACCTCCATGTGGATAATGAGCCAACAAAAAAGTCTGAAGAGCAGAGAGGAGAATCAGGAGAGAGAGGGTATTATGATAACCTAGAGGAAAAATATCTAGGGAAATGTGTTCAACATCATCAAGTTCAAAGGAGACATAAAGAATGAAAAAAAGACCCATCAGATGTGTCAGTTAAAAAATCAACTTTGGAGAGGACAAGTTCAGTTGAGGGATGAGGTTGAAAAGTGAGAGGAGAGGAGCTGGACAGTTTCAGGAGGTCTTCTAATAGAGGTTGGCCACCCACTGGTCAGATGGGAGAGAAGTTCTTTTTGCACATGGATTGCACTAGATGGTTCCTGAAGTACTTTCCAACTCTCAGACTGTGATTCTGGGAAGTAAAAGTAATGAATATGCCTTTTTTGTTTAACAAACTTGGCTTTATAAAGCAAGAGCCATATAATGCACAATATTGGTCTTATCTCAGCCAACATCAGCCACACCACCTTTTTGGTTGTAAAGGATAAATAACATAATGGAGAATTAACTATAAGACCAAGTAGAATGAAGTATTTTTGCATCCAACAAAATATGCTTGCTTGCCATTAGGATTTCTGAAAATATGGAACAAAATTGATAAATGTATTGAATATAAAGGTATATTCATTGAGTCCATGTTTTGTGTAAGTAGGATTTTTATATTAGGGAGAATTTTATAAAAGTTGGCATTAAAGAACAATAATTACATTAAAAAGAGTACATTTGTATATGAGGGGTTGGATAAATGAATCCTCTCCATTTCCTTGAATATCACTTAGGCTATCAAGTCGAAAAGGCTTATAAAACTCAGATACTCATTTTTTTGGTATCAGGTATGTCCATATTTTGAGATAGGACAAAAGATGACCTTGTAGAATTTTAATAGTTTTTCCAATCCAAAGAAACCCTCTCCAAACTAACTCCAAGCAAAAAAGATTTTTTCTACTAGAATTTTCAAGATTTTTGAAAGTTAATTTTTTCACTTGTTTTGAAACAATATATACTTACAAGAATGTTTACATAATTACAGTTCTGATCCAAAAGGATTGATGTCTACCTAAACAGTTGTTTGCTTTCTGTGTGACAAATGGGCCAAGTACAGGGCAGTTAGTGAAATGGAGTATTGGCAAGCCTCAGAGTCATTCAGCTGAAAAGTGTTCCTTAGGCATTGGGATAATTGTATGTTTATTTACATTAACCAAGTGTGTCCAGCTGTTGTTTCATTTCGTTTGGTGTTGTGGGCAAGGCCCAAAGTATTAGGATTTCTTTGTCTTTAAGTAGTTTGAAATTGGAACTGTTAAATCTTGTATTTAGTGGGATTCCTGAAAATGCCCTCTCAGGCCTGATTTATTCTTAATTCCAATTATCTATACTCCATCCTTTGTCTCTATTATCTTTGTGGTATTTGATGCTGTTGACTATTCCTCCTTTTTCTTCCTTGGGCTCCTTGATCTTACCCTTTACTAGTTTCTCCTCTTCTTTGAGCCTTCTATTTTGTTTACTCTTTTCACCCTCAATTGCGAACATTCATTGAGAATTAGTTCTTAGCCTTATGAAAATACTTAGACTTCCTCAAAACCTCTTCCTTCTCATATCTTTAATTGCTTCTTTTGTTATTTCAATTTATTGTTCTGATCTTTTAAAAAAAATCTTTAAATTTTTTAAATTTTTATTTAAGGCAATGGGGTTAAGTGACTTACCCAAGGTCACACAGCTAGGCAGTTATTAAGTATTTGAGGCTGGATTTGAACTCAGGTCCTCCTGACTCCAGAGCTCTATCCACTGCACCGCCTAGCTGCCCCAAAAATCTGCTATTTGATAGCTTGAGCTCCAGTCTCATACTTAGACCTGCTAATAAAACATTTTCCATTTTGCTGTCTTACTGGCACCTGAAATTCACCATATAAAAAATTTTACTTACATTCCCAACAATAGCCCCTATAACCCAGTTTCCATAAGTTAATTTAATTAGGGGTGGCTAGGTGGTGCAGTGGATAGAGCACCAGCCCTGGAGTCAGGAATGCCTGAGTTCAGGTATTCAAAGTCACACAGAAGGCAAGTGAAATTTGATCTTAATTCAATTGAAAGTATAGCTTACACTGTAAATGGATGCTCTTGTAAATCAAATGCATCATCTCAATTCAGCAAGTATTTATTAATTGTCTGCTATGTGCCAGGCACTGGGGATTCATAGATAAAAATGTTACAGAAAAGGGAAAGTTTAGAGGACATATAGATCTGAGGAGAAGATAAATTCCATTTTAGACATGTTAGATTTGAGATAACTACTTGACATCCAGTTGCAGACATTCAGCATTTGGTAAGATGGGAATTAGGGCTGGATCTATTGATTTAAAAGCTGTATGTTCAGAAGTTGATGAGATCAGAGAGAGAGAGAAAAGACCATGATAAATAGAAAGTGAAATTTTATGGGCCATGTTTTAAACCAAAATGATTTATCTAAAAAAAAAACCTGAAAATGAAGTCTGCTAATGGTCATAAATTGCACTTTTGAATTCTCCATAATTGACTGAAAATCCCATTTGAGGAATTTCCAAGCATTAAAAAAAACGGTAAAGCACTGAATTTGAAAGGTTGACCTAGAATGTATAATTTTTAGAAATAATCCACAAAAGCTACTACTCTATTATTTACATTAAATGTGATATATTCCTATTAGTGAAGAGATTTACATTAACTAATAATCACTCATAGTTTAATTTCAAACATCAGTTCAACAGAGGTCAAGGAGCAGACACCGTTGCCTAGATAAAGTATTCAGTACTCTCTAATATGACAAGATGACTTTGAACATCTTTTCAAATTATAATTCTAATTATATACCCAGGCTATATCTCTATAAACATATTTTGTGTGTGTGTGTGTGTGTATGCCATATATACATAGATATAATGTATATCTATGTATGTCTTTCTAAATTGAATTTCTCTTTTTTTAATACCTTCAAAGAAAAGCCACTTAGGGGCGGCTAGGTGGCGCAGTGGATAAAGCACCGGCCCTGGAGTCAGGAGTACCTGGGTTCAAATCTGGTCTCAGACACTTAATAATTACCTAGCTGTGTGGCCTTGGGCAAGCCACTTAACCCCATTTGCCTTGCAAAAAACTAAAAAAAAAAGCCACTTATAGGAAATTATTTAAATATCTGTCTAATTTGTATGCATTAATACTTTTTAGGGAATACGATAATTTAGAGATATAAATATTTTAATATATTAACATGATTAGATGAGGTCCTCAGGTGATTTGCCCAAGTTCATGTAGAACCACACTACTGCGTCACACTAGCCATATTCTTTTTTTTCCCCCACTTCAAAAGTTGATTAAAATGAGATTTTTGGCCATTTGTGGAGAGACTTCTAACTACAAATTTGCTCTCCTGGGATTCAGAGGAAATAAGAGATGTCTTAGAATCTAAAAATGAATTTAGGGATAAAAATCTGTGGCTCTGAGGAGGGAGAATATCTGCTATTTTTATCACATTTTAATGGTTTGCAAAAATGCTCTTTTTAATTCTCATTTAATCCTGACCAAGGACCCTCTGATGAAGATGTTGCCACCATTTCACAAATGAGGAAACAGAATCAGAGATTACTTGTCCAGGGACAAGCAATTCTTAAGTCAGAAGGCATATATAAAGGCATAAAAAAATTCATCTATTATCATTCTTCTCTGGACATTGTATATTAAGTCAATCAGTCATCAGTTATTAAGTGATAAACACTGAATTAAGCTAAGATACTGAGACAAAATAAGCCCCTTTCTCTGGGAATTCATATTCTATAGGGAAAAATTCATTGTTTAATATGTCTTAGAAGTATTCTGTATTTTCTTAAAAATTTGAGTATGAAAAATATTGATCAAAATGCTAGAATGTGACATATATAATGCTCCTAGGTCTTCATGCAAAAGACAGAGCAAGTATAATAAAGATGCAGTAGTCCTTTTATTTTAAAATAACCCTTGAAGACTACCAATTCTAAGGGGGCAGCTATGTGGTGTAGTGGATAGAGCACTGGCCCTGCAGTCAGGAGGACCTGAGTTCAAATCCAGCCTCAGACACTTAATTACCTAGCAGTGTGACCTTGGGCAAGCCACTTAACCTCATTTGCCTTGCAAAAAGTCTAAAAAAAATGCTCCTCTATTTAATGGATGGCACTCCACTAAAACACCAGTCTATAGTTAAAATAAGGAAGAAGGGTTAATAAGTTAGCACTGACCTTGGAGTCAGGAGGACAGGAGTTTGAATCCAGCCTCAGACATTTACTAACTGTGACCTTGGTCAAGTCATTTCACCTTGACTGCCACACATCCAGGGCCATCTCCAGTCATCCTGATTCATATCTGGTCACTGGACCCAGATGACTCTGAAGGAGAATGTAAGGCTCCAGACTTAGCACAGCATCCCCTCATTCAAATCCAATTGATGTGCTTATCATGGCATCACCTTTCTGATGTCATGGTCTCCTTCGAGAATGAAGGATAAACATTAAGGAAGAGGACATTTAATTGGGCTTAGTTTTTACATCTTTCTAAAGTAAAATACAGATTCCACCATCAGCAAGAAAATTAGTTTTATATATAAAATTCACATGAAAACTCAATTTGCAAAAGACAGTTTTTCATTGTTTAGGTCTGGGGCATTGACTTTTAACTGAATGACCTGGAAGTCATGTATCACTTGTAAAATATTAGGAACATCATTTTAGTTCATTTGAAATATTAAAATGCTTTGTTTTATTTAAAAAGATAAATCTTATTTAAAGTTAATTACTATCTTAACTTTTTGTTTAAAAATTTTTCTCATATTGACTGAAAATCTTGAATCCTATTAAAAACTCTACTGAACTAAACTTTTTTCCCCCAAAACAAAATCTTTGATTTTTAGCCAAGGCACTAAATCTTAAATATTAATGAAAATCTTGACTTGTAAGTTTTGAAACAATCTTAAATACCTTTTATGTCTCATTCTTTTTCACTTAGGAACATCCCAAGTACTTACAGAAAGACCAAATCATGAAGTTTTATGAATTTTTTTTATCATTTTAAATATATGTATATATAAAAACAAAGTATTCTTTTTTCCTGTCTTAAAAGGTATAAATGTTGTAAATGCCTTGCAGTGATTTTCTAGACATAGTTTGAATAATAAGTTAACTTCAGTTGCATTTATGCTAGCATATTCATCAATAAGAAATATTCCAAGGTGCTGTGAAAAAAAATCATTAACTTTATAATGGGTATTTTTTTTTTAGTTTTTGCAAGCCAATGGGGTTAAGTTGCTTGCCCAAGGTCACACAACTAGGTAATTATTAAGTATCTGAAGTCGGATTTGAACTCAGGTGCTCCTGACTCCAAGACCAGTGCTCTTATCCACTGTGCCACCTAGCAGCCCCAACTTTATAATGTTTTTAAATGGCACTTCCTATTGGTACTATTCATTAATAGATCAAAATTTAACTTAGAGCTAAAGTCTTTCTCCTCTCCCACCTTGAGGCTTAGTTTCTAAGATATTAAAAAATTCTCAAACCAAAGCATGAGAGAGTTAAGAGTTACCATTTAATAATAGCTAGTATTTATATGTCGCTTTAAGGTTTGCCATGTATTTTACAAATATCTCATTTGATCCTTAAAAACAACCCTGAGAGGTGGATGCTGTTATCCCCATGAGGAAACTGAGGCAGAGAGAAGGTAAAATGAATTATCCAGGGTCACACAGCTAGTAAGAGAGGTTGGATTTGAAGTCAGGTTTTCCTTACTCCAGACTGAGAGGCCTTTGAGCACTAGCTGTGTCTCCTAGAATGAAAACCTAGGATGGAAAACATGGAAGAGGAGAAGGTATTTGGCAGTGTTAAAGGTAGAAACTTCATCAGAATGAATAAAGCCTGAGAAAAATGGGAATGTTTAGAGAAAATAGATTGAGTTGAATGAGGAGGTCAGCTGCCGGCTGTTAACTGTTGAGGACATGAGACAGTCCTCCGTTTTATATGGTAACTAGAAAAGCATTATTACCATCAAGCAAGCAAGCATTGATTAAATACCTACTATGTGCAGTCACTGCTAGGTACTGGGAAAACAAAGAATGAAACAATCCTTACCTGCATTCTAATGGAGAAAGAAACAAGTATATATTTAAATAGATACAAAATAAACATAAAGTGAATAAATACAAAGATTTTCAGCCTAATTTAGGAGAGAGGGCAGTAGCAATTTAGGGGATCAGGAAATTGCCATCTTGCAGAAGGCAGTGTTTGAGCTGTTTTGGAGGAAGAGATTCAGTGAGGAGAAGTTGGTTCCAGACATCCAAGACAGGCAGGAGAAAGGAACCAGAGAAGGCAGATGATGTCATGGGAAAAAAAGAAAGCTCAATTTGGCTGGATTTCAGATCCAGGAAGCAAGGAGTGTAATATCTGGAGAGGCAGCAAAGATCATTAGCTAGAGTAGTTTCTGGTTTGTCATAGAGACAATTAGATGCAATTGAAGTTGATTAAGTGTAGGAATGACATGGTCAGATCTGTGCTTGAGGAAAAGTACTTTGGCAACAGAATTTAAGATGGACTGTTGCGACAAGAGACTTGAGACAAAGCCTGCAAGTGCGAAGAAAAGAGAAGGGACTGGACACACAAGTTGTTGTGAAGAAAGAGATGGCGAGTTGGAGAGAGAAAGGACTTGGGACAGCACAGGAAGAATGGTGTCACCTTCTACAGAGACACAAGTTTGGAAGAGAGGAGGACTTCAAAAGGAAAAGTGGTTGAAATGTCCACTAGGCAGCTGGTGATGCAAGACAAGCTCAGGGGAGCAACTCAGTTTGATATGTGTGTTTGCACACTATCTGGTGCTCACTATGTGCCAGGGATGTGTGGATAAAGATAATAAGACATAGCAGAGGCTTCCTGAAATCCCTGGAAAAGAGAGACTGCAGTAGAATCTTGGGGAACACCTACAGTGAGTCGCTGTGTGATGTGTATAACAAGTTAGGCAAGGAGATGAAGAAGGGATACTTGGCAAATAGGAGGAGAACCAGGAGAAGGAAGTGGCATAAAAACCCAGAGAGGATAAAGTCCAGGAGGAAAGATGAAAGCAGATAAGTCGAGATGAATTGAGAAAAGAACATAGATTTGGCAACAGGTAACTGAAGAGAACAATAAACGTGGAGAGATGAGATCAGACTACCATCCAGCAGAGGGTTTAAGAATTCCTTTTGAATGAAAAGGAGAGGAAATAGATGTGACATGTGTAGAACCCTTTTCAAATTGCTTCTTGTGGAGGTTAATTAGGGATAGGATTACTTGGGTATATTTGACAGTAGGGAGAGGCTGAAGACTTACGAGGGGGAATGTTTGAGGTTGTAAAGAAGACAGGAGTTGGCTTTCTTTGCCATGGTTGGAGATGGCAGGAAAGTGGGAGATAATGTCAGTAGTTTGTGAAATTAAGAAAATAGGAGCTTAGGGAATTCATATATAATTGCCTTAATTAGCTCATTAAAGTCGGATGTAAGATTTTCATTTGAAAAGATGGAAAGACATGGGATACTTAAGGAAGAAAGAAGGTTTAAAAATTAACTTCTATGGAGAATGAGATAGAACACATCATTTAGAGGGAATCAAAAGACTACTTTGCAACAATGAGGGCCTAATTGAAGTTGGATACAAGATTTTATTGTGTATCCAGTAAGCCCAGTTGTGAGACTTCCTTCAGCTTTGTTCACTAGCCCACAAATAGGAGTGGAGGAGAACCAATAGGTATGTTGAAAGTAGTTATGAATGTTCATAATTTGAAGTGTTATTTCTAAAATGCTGATAAATAATGCTTGTTCAGGTTGGAAGGTAGAACACAGGAATTACTTCTTAAGGAAGATCCCTGAAGGCTAGTGGTTACAAAGTTGTATAAATAGTGTCACCAGTTATTGCACTTTTGGTAAAACCTTTAACATTGAACTTCTGATCCTCTGGAAAAGTGAAACTTAATACATTTAAATTTTGTAAGAAGAATGCAAGGTACCCTTTACAGACTATTTACAGTCCTATTTGATTCAGTTATTTCAGCTGGGTCTAACTCTTCATGACCCCAGGGTCACAGCTAGTGAGGATCTGCAGCTGGATTTGAGCTGGAGTTCTCTTGACCCCAGGACTCCAGGGTTCCTGCTCTGTCCTATCCACCATACCATTTAGCTGCTCCAACATCTACAACTGTTAGACTTAGAAACTATCCACATTCCTATTTGATACCTTAATCTCATCAGCTACAATGTTTTTAGCATTAGGAATAAACCATACCTTAGAAAACTCTATAGCTTTAAGAGAGCTAAGTTTAAATTACTAAAATATAAAGACCTAACAGTTATATTTATTAACCACCTGTCCAGTTCTCTAACAATTGGATTCAAATGCTGTAACATATACATGTATTTAGAAACTCCATGAAATTAGCCTCAGTCCCTTACCAAGGATTTCATTGCATCACTCTATTTGTGGGGTTACTTGGTAAAAACAAGTATCGAATCAAATATGATCTTCAATACATTTTCCCAATAGCCTTAGCAAGTTCTACAGATTCCTGCTTCTGTGTTAGGGCTGCGGAGTCAGTATTTTGTGTTAGGTTGTGAGGCTACTTCAGAGCTCCAGACTGGAGTAACTACTTGGTCCGAAAGCACCAAAGTTTAGGATGTATTTTAGTACTTGTATTTCTTCAGCAGGACAAAATAACTGAGCTTGCTGCCTACTTAGCAAGGACAAGTGCTCCAGGTAGACTCTCCCCTTGTGCCTTCTCTGGTGACAACTTCCTCAAGAGTCTCCTTTTACTGATGCTGAGCGAGATGAGCAGAACCAGAAAAACACTGTACACCCTAACAGCAACATGGGGGCGATGATCAACCTCGATGGACTTGCTCATTCCATCAGTGCAACAATCGGGAACAATTTTGGGCTGTCTGCAAAGGAGAGTGCCATCTGTATCCAGATAAAGAGCTGTAGAGTTTGAACAAAGTTCAAGGACTATTCCCTTTAATTTAGGGGAAAAAAGCATATCTTGTTGTCTGATCTTGTTACCTCTTAGACTTCTTGTCTCTTCTTTAAGGATATGATTTCTCTCTCATCACACCCAATTTGGATCAAGGTACAACATGGAAACAAAGTAAAGACTGACAGATTGCTTTCCATGGCGGGGTGTGGGGAGGGAAGTAAGATTGGGGGGAGAATTGTAAAACTCAAATAATATCTTTAATAAAAATAAATTTAAAAAAAGTCTCTCCTTTTCTCTTCCAGTTATCTTTTCCCTCACATCTTAGGATCTGTGTCCTCAAGTCTATTCTATTTCCTTGAGGTCTCTCCTATAACAGGATTTTCCCTAAAAAACTGTTTTGGTTATCCCAGGACCAATTTTGCAGCATATTTGATAATATTCTGGGTTGCCTGATCTGCCTTACCATTAAAAGTTTATGGAAATGATTGTGCAAGTAAAATAAGCAAAAGCTTCCATTTTCTGATGGTATTTTCTATTTAAGGAAGAATTTTAAGATTTCTAAGAAAAATTGTTAACATTGTTTAGAAATGTATTTCTTTTACTCTAAAGATAAAAATAAATTAAAGCTTTTTTTTTCTATTTCTCTGCAGATTAAAGCTAAAAATTATGACAAGGTTGAAAAGGTGAGCCCCTTCAAACATACTCAAAATATTATGCTTTTGTTTAGCTGGTGGTTGCGGTTATAATTTACTGGCCATAAGCAAAAGAACAGACTTGATCCTTTAAGCCTCCACTATATAAATGAAAACAGACTATGGGAGTTCTTTCCTCATATTTATGTACACTTATTTATGAGGATAGAAAAATTATTTAAATGCAGAGTTATTTTTCTTTCACCTGAATTTAAATTCATAAATTGCATCTCAGAAATGTAAAGTGAATTTTTTTCTATGGATAGCTGATCACATTCTCTTGTTTTCACAGTTATTTCAGAGATGCCTTATGAAAGTTTTACATATTGATTTATGGAAGTGTTATCTTTCCTATGTCAGAGAAACCAAGGGAAAACTACCCAGCTACAAGTAAGTTAAACCAAAGGGCCAAAAAAAAAATGCAAACCAACTCTGGAACATAATTTTACATGTGAAATGATGATCCACTTCTCTCTAAAAAGAGTTAAGAAAAACTTAATGGACTTGAAATAATAGATTTCCTCATTTGATTAGTCTTTTAGACCATAGAATTTTCTAGTCATTCACATTTTAAAAAGTACTCAAGTTTCAGTGAAAGCCCACAGTGGCTCAGTTATTTCATATGGTCCCACAAAAACATTTAAATTTTTTGTGCTGAAACACCAAACTTAATGGAATTCAGTTTGGTTTGATACCAAGTCTATTGATATTGTTGCCGCCTGGTGTGGCATTGCCTTAAATCATTTACAGGACTTTTTGTGGGGCCTGAAAATTTTCACTTATTGTTCTACTCCTATGCATACTTTCAGCAGGCTTTTTGTCTTTTGAGATATAGTTTTACATTTTTTAATATTTTCTTTTAATTTTAAAATTTTGTATTTTCATGTTTTATTGTTTTTAATTTTTTATTTTTCCCTTGCCTTTAAAGTTCCTTATCTATCATATACTTAATATGAAACTTCACATATGATGAAATTTACTTTCCATCTATTTACCTTTATATATAACAAGTGAATTTAAAAATTTTAAACATAATTTTTCACTCTACTTTTCCAATGTCCCATCAGTGTTCTTTGTGCATTCATTTTCATTTTTTCTTCTTCTAGTAAATAGGGTAAAAATGGTCAGTTCAAATGCTTTTTCTTTTCTTTAATGTATTTAGTAAAGGCCTGAATTTCTTTATATTCTTTATACTTGTCTTTTTTAATTGCATTATGAATAGAATTCCGTTATATTAATGTATAACAATTTATGTAACCTTTACCCTATTTTTAGTTCATTTAAGTTGCTTCCAGTTTTGTGTAATTACAAATGCTGCTATTGTAAAAAACATTTGATAGTCTTTTTTTTTCATTTTGTTTTTTATATAAGGCAATGGGGTTAAGTGGCTTGCCCAAGGTCACACAGCTAGGCAATTATTGAGTGTCTTAGGCCATATTTGAACTCAGGTCCTTCTGACTTCAGAGTTGGTGCTCTATCCACGCCAACTAGCTGACCTCCCCTTTTTAAATTTTTATTAACACTTTTCCATTATATTTCCAATAATGGAACTATTTAATCAAAGGACATAATTATTTTTGTCATTTTGATTGCATATCACCAGATTCTTTTCCAAAAAGGTTCTCCTAGTTTTTGGGTCCATCATCAATGAATTCATGTGCCTGTTTATTGCTTTCCTTACTTTCTGTCAATTTTGCTTATTTCCTGGATATAAGATGGTTACCATGTTACATACAAAGTGTCCATGGCTCAAGCTCCCTAATCTTTAGGGAGCTTGAGCCATGGACACTTTGTACGTGTAAACAGACAGACAGAGACCTAGAGCTACAGTCAGAGTTCTTTCTTTTGCCTGATGTGTCCTGTAATAGAATACTGACCTTTGGACACTTTAATCTGAGACATAGTCTAACCAGGAGATGAAAGCATACTCCAGTCTTTCTGTGGAAAACCACATTTTCCTAACTTTTAAGCATTCTTAAATGCCAAGAAGTTAGTTGCTCTGCTGTTCGATGATCCCTAGGCATGCAGCTTCCCAACATTATCATCTAGTATTTAGTGACTGGTGTTGGTTTGTATCTCTGGGGATACAAAGAAATATAAATTCCTGCCTTTGGGGGACTTGGAAGCTAGCTCAAGAGACATGAATAGATAAATAACAATGCCATATTTAACAAAAACTAACTTCTGGAAGGAGGAAGATTGTAAGAGGTAGTATATTTTGGTAAGTAGACACAGATGAGGGAAGAGTGTTTCTGAGAGGGAGTGAATTTTTTGGAGGGGTGAATGTTGAGTAATCAGTTTGGCTATAGAGTAGTCTATATTAGATTGAAGAGGGAAGTGTAGGGATCAGCTTATGTGTTTGGACGTCCACCTAGAGTCAACAGAGAAACATTGAAGGTTGACGCATGTAAAATGGTTTTAGGAATATTGGTAACACTGTGTCAGTAGAAAATATTTTTTAGACCTATTGACCATTTGCAATTTGTTCTAAGCTAAAAGGAGAATCAAAGATGGCCAATGAAGTAAAAATTTAGTTCTTGGACCCATTCTATGCTGTTCTATCCTGTGTTAGCAGCCAAGTAGTTAGTATCCTTGTTTGCCTCTGTTTGGCCTCTGTGAATTTGCTAAAAGAATATTCTTTGTGTTTTAATTGTGGCTGGCATTTTAGATTCTCTTTTTGAATATTGTTATCAATCCTACCTCCACAGCATTGTTTTCTCACAGTCATTAAGCTACTTTAGGCCCTCATTAACTCTCCTGTGAACTGTTGAAATAGCCACCTAATGGATCTCCCACCTTCCAGTCTCTCCCTTTCTCACTCCATCCAGTTACTGAGTTCATATGTGCCTAAATCAGAGTTAGGACCATGTCAACCCTTCTGCTCCAGAAGTTTGAGTAGCTTGCTGTTGTAGTGGATAGAGCATCGGCCCTGCAATCAGGAGGACCTGAGTTCAAATGCGACTGCAGACACTTAATAATTACCTAGCTGTGTGACCTTAGGCACATCACTTGACCCCACTGCCTTGCAAAAACCAAAAGAAAAATAAAATAAAATACCAGTTCTACTGGAATCTAAAAGCCTTCATAGTTTGGCTTCTATCTTTTTAATCAGGCTAGATGCCTTAATTTCTTACTAAAGCTAGAGAAATAGATATATCTATAAATCTCTATAGGGCCCTATAGATATAACTACAAATATATATCTCTAGATCTAGATATCTTTATATCTCTATAAATATCTTTAGATAGATCTCTCTTCAGATATTTCAGTAGGCAGCTAGGTGGTGCCATAGTACAGATGTTGGGCCTGGAGTCAAGAGTTCAAATTCAGCCTCAGACATTTAGTAACTGTGTGACCTTGTGCATCACTTAACCCTGGTTGCCTCAGTTTACTCATCTGTGAAATGAACTGGAGAAGGAAATGACAGACCTTTCCAGTATCTGCCAAGAAAATCACAAATGGGAGCATAGAGTCAGACAAGACTGAACAACAAAGATAAATTTTCATCTCTCTATATATAGATACCTCCAGATCTATAAAGCTGTGTCTGGATTCTAGATTCACTTATAAATCTGATTATTCACGCTTCCATGCCCTGCTTCGCACTCAAACGGGTCTACTTGCAGTTCCCTTGTCCAGTCCCTGTGATGCTGTTTCCCATCTCCCTGCCTTTTCATGGGTTGTACCCCTGGGATGCTCCTCCTCTCTGACTGATGGCCTCTTACTAGAAGCCTTCTGAACTCTGAAGTTGTGGGTGCTTCCCCAGTGAATTTGCTTTAAATCTACATATTTTGCATTTCCTGATCTGTACTCACTGTTGTTCTGAGCCAATAGAATGTGCCTTAAGGGCAAGGATTGTTTTATCTCTTTGAACCCCCCTGCACTAGGCCCGGTGCTCAATTAATGAATTAAATGGAGTTCTTTCTTGTTACCTATATATTTCAGAGAAAAAATGGCGCAAGCATATGACTTTGCTTTGGATAAAATTGGAATGGAAATTATGTCTTATCAGGTATGTTTTATTATAAAAGTATTTGTACCAAATTTGATGGATATAAATATGTAAAGAAAGCGAATGATCTTTTATTTTATTTTTCAGATTTGGGTGGATTACATTAATTTTTTGAAAGGCGTGTAAGTATTTTCAGAATTTCATTTGTGTTGGAACTGTTGTTTTGGCAACAAAGTGTGATGGCAAAAATGAAACATATTATTTATCATACAGGGAAGCTGTTGGATCCTATGCAGAAAATCAGAGAATAACAGCTGTCCGGAGAGTTTATCAGCGAGGTTGTGTTAATCCAATGATCAATATTGAGCAACTTTGGAGGGACTATAATAAATATGAAGAGGTAAATAAGTGGTTGGCAAAGTAGCTCAGACATTAAAAATTCTGGCCTTCCAAGTGCCTGGTACCTGGCATCATCCGTTATGCCTGACAAAAGGGCTACCCACCATACTCTTAGTAGTGTTTGAGTTTCTGTGGTCTACTGATAAGTCTGAAGAGATGAAGCTCAAAGAGCCTTTTTGAATGGACTCTATCTTGAATATCAATATTTAGAAAAAATGAAGTAGTAAATGAAATATGCAGTCCTTGATTAGTAAGGACTACATTACTGATCTATCAAGAGGGCATACAATTTAAATGGCTTTTCCAGGGCTGATAAGAGTTTTCCTTGAGTCATTCATCATCTCTTCTCTGGCAACAGTGACAAAAGCAAGGGGATGGTGTGGAGCCAATTGAAAACAAGGGGCATTTCTGATAGAGTAGGAAGAACATTTGATTTCAGGTTGAAGGATGGGCTTCCTAGGACCTTGGACAAATGATTGTCTCTCTGGACCTCAGAGTACTCCGTTGTAAAGTGAGAGGACAGGCTCAGATGCTCTCTGATGTTCTCGGGTCTTATTAGTACCATGTCTTAACTAGTTGAGTTAATTGATCCAGTCAGGGGATAAAGAGAAGAAAGTTATTCATTATCTCCAAGCTTCCTTGGAGGCACTTTAAAACTACTGAAGGAATTGTGACCTCATAGATATATTTTGTAATCTTGTTTGAATTCTCAGGAAGTCAAAGCTATAAAGAGAATTGCAACTGTGAGGAATGAATCTCAATTATTTATTTTTAGTGTTGAATGTTTGACTCCTCTATCATTCTTGAGGATAGAATTTTACTAGAAACTTGTAATTTAGTAATTATCCTTTCTTATATTCTGCCCTGTATTTAAAGATGTTTTTATCTGCCAAGGTCAGATTGAATAGAATGACATGCCTTAATATTTCATAATCTAAAGTTTGGATCATTAGTTGAGAAAAGATTTGTTTTTAAAAGTGTAAGCTAATTATTATTATCTTTGATTCTTTTCCCTTCTCAGGCACTTAATGTTAAATCATCAACTATTAATACATAGTACTAGGAAGCACTCCTGTACAGGAGACATTCTTCATCAAAGCCTTTCTGTCCTACAATGCAGTGAATGAGACCTAGGTCAATGGAAGGCTGCTGCATTGCATTTATGTAAACGCATCTATCTAGTCTTCCTATTTCAGCCTGATCTTCCAGAATAAGTCCATTCTCAGCATGAAGTTATTTGTGTACTTCCCTATTCTAAGCTTTTCTTTGTTCAGAAATTGTTTTTAAAATGAATGCTGAAATTTTTTTTAAGTGTTAACATAGCATGTTTTTTGCACATTTTATTCTAGGGCATCAACATACATCTAGCTAAAAAAATGATTGAAGATAGGAGTAGAGATTACATGAATGCCCGGCGCGTGGCAAAGGTTTGGAATTTCATCCTTCTGTTTAGTTTAATAATTAATTATGAATACATCACTCTTAGTGAGGTTCCATTTTCAAATGATGAAAAGACCCCTGGACTAGAACTCAGAGGCCCTAAGTTCTCGTCCCAGCTCTAGGACATAGCTATGTGACTTCAGACAGGTCACCAAACGCCTGAATTTGAGTTGCCTCGTGTGAAAATTATCAGTATATTAAAAAGTGCCATGTGACTATAAGGCATTGTGTATCTGTTGCCATTGCTGCTGACAACCTGGCTCAGCCTTCATTAGAAGTAAATCTTATCTGATAAATAAAATATCAGTATCTATGTATGAGAAAGTTAAAATTATTTTTTAAGAGCATAACCTCAAAGGATTTCAGGACATGAAGGATTAACTAGAATTAACCTAAGGACCCAAACTTATCTTGGTAAAATAGATTTCCTCAGGACATACCTTGATATATCAAATATAATTTTACATTTCTACATTCATTTTGGAGGAAATTGGAGAAAATATTCCTATTGTATGAGATTTTATTGCCGATAGGTTCACTAGTGTTTGCTTTGGCAACCTTTGGTAAAGACTAAAATGGGATTCCCACAAGAGAAGAGTGAAATAGCTCTCACACTTGGAAGATGATGAGCAAATTCCAAAAGACTTCCATATCCTGAAAATCAAATTGAATTTTTTTAAGCCAAAAAAAATAGGCTACTAAAGCTTACTAAATTTTAATTTTCTAGGAGTATGAGACAGTAATGAAAGGTTTAGACCGCAATGCCCCTTCAGTCCCTCCACAGAATACTCCCCAAGAGGCTCAGCAAGTAGACATGTGGAAGAAATACATACAGTGGGAAAAGAGCAACCCTCTCCGAACAGAAGATCAGACGCTCATCACAAAAAGAGGTAGGCACCTCAGCTCCAGATGGGGGCTCTCAGACACAGAGAGCCTGCCCGTCCTGGGCCATGTTCAGGTGACCCCTGAGAGCCAGAACCAGACTTGTGACCAGTGCTGTGTTTGGACGTTTTCTTGTAGTGATGTTTGCATACGAGCAGTGCCTGCTGGTGCTGGGCCATCACCCCGATATTTGGTATGAAGCTGCCCAGTACCTGGAGCAGTCCAGCAAGTTGCTGGCTGAGAAGGGGGTGAGTTAGCCCATGGCTTCTGGATTATTTTCACTAAGATTGGGGGGAGAGGGTAGTATGTCCCTGCTTTAACTATGCATCCAAAGATGAGAATCAGACAAGAAATGTGAGGAAGCCTGAGGAAGAGCAGGCAGACACTGTTCAAAAGTAAATACTGACCTGTGGCTTTTAAATAACTTTATTAATAATGATTCAAATAACAGTCATTTTATATATTATTCTGGCTATATGAGTCTTGGGACTGTTCTGTTTTAAATTTATTTTAATAAATCAAATGAGATATATATAAAGTGCTTAATTAGCATAGTCCCTGTCACATAAATAAATGTTTGTGCCCATCTCTTCCCCCCAGTAAAGTGAGAACTTTGAACTTTGATGAGATACAAATCCAGACATATATATGCATGAATAAAGAAAAAGAAAATAGGATAAAGTATATTAATTAACTATATTCTCAGTTGTATTAAAATACCTGAAGGTGAGGTTGATTTCTTGCCCTTCCTCCATAGGACATGAATAATGCTAAGTTATTTAGCGATGAAGCTGCCAACATCTATGAGAGAGCAATTAGCACTTTGTTGAAGAAAAATATGCTTCTTTACTTTGCATATGCAGATTACGAAGAGGTAAGTGAAGAATGTAAATGTGTGGACATTTTTCCTAAGTGTGTGGGAATTATTTCATTTCTTATTGTGCTGCTGTTTCCATCTGTCCCCTTACCTTTTTAATCCTTGCCCAGGAAGAGAAAATTGATTGAAGAATTAGAAACACTTTGCCTTTTCTGTTTACTTCTGTGTGAAGTCTCCTGGAGACAGGGCCTGGCACACAGGGGTGTTTAATAAATGCTGAATGATTGAACACTGCTTCCATGTGGACACGGGTTTAGATTGGGGTTGGGACCATTTAGCATTTATTTTTCTTCCAATCTTTTCTGCTACCTCAGAGTCGAATGAAATATGAGAAGGTGCATAGTATATACAATCGTCTTCTGGCCATCGAGGACATCGACCCGACTTTGGTGAGTAGTAGCTTGAATGCTACTTAGTTATACTTACATCTGGCTCCATCCTTATTTCTGGCTAGGTCCAGATTGCTGCCCTCTGAGTAAGTTAACTAAGAAGGGAATAAAGTAGGATTCAGACCTTTGGGTTCGTCAGGTCTTACTGAGGCTCAGTAATGTGCAAGTATGTTCTCAGATTTTTTGAGTGATTTTTACCAATTCCTTAAATCCGTATAGGTATATATCCAATATATGAAGTTTGCAAGACGAGCAGAAGGCATCAAATCTGGAAGGATGATATTTAAAAAAGCAAGAGAGGATACTAGAACCCGCCATCATGTCTATGTTACTGCAGCATTAATGGAGTACTATTGTAGTAAGGTGAATACTGAAATGTCATTCCAAAAAAAAATAAAATAAAAACATTTTCTTCTATTGAGGATTCTTTCTGTAATTGATGGTGAATTGTTTGGGCTTTTTTTCTCTGTCTTTCTAGGATAAATCAGTGGCCTTTAAGATTTTTGAGCTGGGGTTAAAAAAATATGGAGACATTCCAGAATATGTATTAGCTTATATTGACTACTTGTCTCACCTCAATGGTAAGTAAATGCAGAGGTCCACAAAGGTCACCTGTATTAATGACCACTTGGCAGTGAGTTTGCAGAGAGCACTTTGCTCATCATGACCCTGGTATGGGGAGGTAGGAAGGGAGGCTCAGGAAGATCTGGACTGGGATCCTGCTACAGACTCGAGATAGCTCATACATGACCCAGGGCAAAGAATTTATCTGCCCCAAACCCACCTATAAAATGATGTTCCTCCCGGCACCTGCTCCATTGTGGTGAGGATTAAATAAGACCTTGGCAGGAAAGCAATGTCAACCATAAACCTGGGATAAATAGTAGATGCTCTGGGCCTCCCTGGACAGATGAAAAGACTGATGTCCAGAGCAGACCACTGACTTTTCCAAGTACACCAAGATCACCACTGTAACCCTCTGTTTCATTCTGTGAAATCATTTGAAATTAGCTGGCTGAGTTTGTTTCCTTTTCTGGTAGAGACCTCAGAAACAGAAAGAAAAGAGATCAAGATAGAGAGAGGAGAGAAAAAGAGGAGTCAGAGACAGAAAGATAATGACAGAAAAGAGACAGAAGACAGAGGGAGAGCAAAGAGAAAGGCAATGATAGAGGAGTGGAAAAGAGGGAAAGAGAAGAGAGACAGAGAAGGGATGTTCCACAGGCTTATATTATCCTTGACAAGAAGGAGGTACTTTGGGCAGCTAGGTGGTATAGTGGATAAAGCACCAGCCTTGAAATCAGGAGTACCTGGGTTCAAATCTGACCTCAGACACTTAATAATTACCCTGTGTGGCCTTGGGCAAGCCACTTAACCCCATTTGCCTTGCAAAAACCTTTAAAAAAAAAGGAGGCACTTTTCTCAGAGATTAGACCAAGGAAGGGCAGCTAGGTGTTGTAGTGGATAGAGCACTGGCCTCCAAGTCAGAAGGACAGGAATTTGAATCTGGCCCCAGACATTTGATACTTATGAGCTGTGTGACCTTGGACAAGTCACTTAACCCTGATCACCTCACATCCAGGGTCATCTCCAGTCATCCTGATTCATATCTGGCCCCTGGACTCAGATGTCTCCAGAGGAGAAGTGAGACACAGCCCCCCTCATTCAAATCCAATTCCTGTGCTTTTCATGGCATCACTTTCCCTGCATGGTCCTCTTCAAGAATGAAAGCCAAACAAACATTATAGTCAAAGGAGGGAATGACTGAATTAATATGACAGCTGTCGTGGCAGTTACCTGGGCAGCCATCTGCTGAGATGGGAGGGCATGGGTATAGTAGAACATAAAATTAAAAGAAGAAAAAGAACTCTTTTATTAAATTGTAAAAAGGAGCTGAGGGGAAGCATGGGAATTCAGAGAAGCCTGGAAGGATTTGCATGAGCTGATGCTGAGAGAGATGAGCAGAACCAGAAGAACACTGCACACCCTAACAGCAACATGGGGGCGAGGATCAAACTTGATGGACTCAGCTCACTCCATCAGTGCAACAATCAGGGACAATTTAGGGATATCTGCAATGGAGAATACCCTCTGTATCCAGAGAAAAAACTGGAGTTGGAACAAAAAACCAAAGACTATTTATTACCTTTAATTTTTTAAAAAGGTGTCTTATTATGTAATTTTGTTATCTCATACTTTATTTTTTTCCCTTAAGGATATGATTTCTCTCAACACTTTCAATTTTGATCAATGTATAGTGTGGAAACAATGTAAAAACTATCAGATTGCTTTCTGTGGGGGATGGGGGAAGGGAAGCGAAATTAGTGAGGAAAATTGTAAAATTCAAAAAAAAAGAAAAAAAGGAGCTGAGGATCCCTGCTGTATATAGCACAGAGAGTGATGATCTTCAGGTCAGGACAGGCCTGAGTTTGAATTCTGCCCCTCACACTTATTAAAGACTGATCAAGCAGGACAAATTACTCCATTTTGCTAAACCGTGGGGATAATAAAACTCAATAGGATCCCACAGGGCTGTTGTGGTACATAATGAGTTTAAAGCAATGTGAAATGATTAGTTATTATTAAAATGAATCAGGGACAGGGTAGTTTCAATTTGACACCTGTAATCCTTTACACCAGGGCTGCCCAAAATGCAACCCACCCATGGGCTTCCTAAATGCCTTAGTAATCAAAGCCGAGCTACTGCAGAGCTCTCACTAAAATGGCAGAACAAAATATATTGTCTATCATTTCAGTAAAAACTTGTAAAAGTAAGGTTGAACAGCCCTGGTTTACACATAAAAAATTTTTAAATCCAACTCTCCAGAAATTCTACTTTGTTAATACCTTTTGTGCTGGAAGTATAAAATCTATAAAAATCTAACATTCATCATTTTATTAGACTAGTGGTTTGTGTCCTGAGAAGACTTAAGCCAGACTTAATTTGCATTTGATGGTGGATTTTTTTGTCCTAAAAATGATTGCTGATTAATTTTAGATCTTTTGTTTTCTTCTTGAATTCCCCTAGAGGACAATAATACCCGAGTTTTGTTTGAAAGAGTATTAACTTCTGGAAGCCTTCCACCTGAGAAATCTGGGTAAGTTTAAGCCAGATGTAGCCATAAAGACTACATCTATTCAGGCATTTGGACTTTGTGATGCATTTCTTGTTAATCCTAGTTTCAGGAAAATGAAATACTTTCACAGATAATTTATATGCTTTTTTTACACAAAGCTTTAGAAATCCTCTGTTTGTCCATGTTGGTCAAGTTTCTAAAACACTTGTTTCCAGTTTCAGGGTCTATTCATTTCTCACCTGCCTTAGAATGCCCAAGAAACTTTGCTTCCTTTGAATAGACTATATTTGGGTTTGGGGTTTGTTTTTTTTACCTAAATCTAATTTTGCAACATTATGAATTTGCAATCTACTTCACTTCCTTTTGAAAATGAGAGAAAAAAATTATCCCTTATTAGTGTTTCAAATCATATATCTTCAAGCAAAATAGAATGACTTCTGACCCTGTCTGGCTTCTCATTTTCATCCTCCTTCTCTACTATCCTGTCCCCCACTTCCTCCTGTGTGCTCTCTTCCCAGCAGAACCTCCTCTTACTTCTCTGAGCCGTCTTCCCAAAGAGACTTTCCTTCTGTTCAGTTCTTTTGATGTCAATATTCAGCAACACCTCAGGGGTTCCAGGCCTTCAGGCCAGTCCAGCCTTAGCTTTCCAGGCTCACCTCCCCACAAGCTGCACAAGGTTGCAGCCAAACCATCCTCCTCTCTGTTCCTCCATCTCCCTGCCATGGTTGTCCCTCCTCACCTCTGCCTCAGAGTAACACTCCCTTCTTTCTTTCAAGATACTTTTCAAGGGGCAGCTAGGTGGCACAGTGGATAGAGTGGATAGAGCACTGGCCCTGGAGTCAGGAGTACCTGAGTTCAAATCCGGCCCCAGACACTTAATAATTACATAGCTGTGTGGCCTTGGATAAGCCACTTAACCCCTGGAGCCAAACTGCCTTGCAAAAAAACTAAAAAAAAAGAAGATATTCTTCAAGCATCTCCTTTGGATGAATTTTCCTGATTCTCCCCCGTTAGGGTCCCCCACCCACCCCCCAACAGTATTAATCTTGTTTTTAATCTCTTTATATTTAATCTCTATTCTTACCGAGGGTGTTTCATGAGTTGGTGTGCCCTTTTAAACAATTTGAAGGGGTCCTCATTTTTTTGGTACATGCTATCCATATACTTATACTCAATGACAATAGGGATTATTTTCTTCTTTGTCTCTCTGTCTTTGGGCCTGGCACATAATGGGCACTGAAATACTTGTTAACTTCTACTTTAACTTCTGCAGCTATTCTGGTACCTTGGTGCCATGTCCTGACCATTTCTGGGCCTAGAATACAAGGTTACTGCACAGAAATTCATTTTAATATTCTCCCCAAGCAGAAGTCCTTCTAGGCCCTCTTCTCCACCTGTATTTTGTCCTGCTTTGATATTTGATCGTTCTTGATAATAGTTTTTATTTTGCTTTTATTTGAACTTTCTTCAAGAAAGTACAGTCAGTAAATCCTATCAGCTTGGTGTCCAGTATAGTCTTTTAGCATCAAAGAATTCAAGTCCATAAATAGTCTAACCTTGGAAGTCCAGAAGAAGCTTTACTAACTTGATTCTGCTGGGTTCCAAGAGTATGCTGAAAAGCGATGAGAGGGATGTTCGGGTCCTGTGGGAGCCAGGATGGAATGGCTTGGTCACTGGCCACAAAGGCTCCTGCTGCCTCTTCAGGAAGTTGCCACAATGAGCATGGCCCTTCTGCCCCTGGAGACAGGTGGCAGGACTTGTTGAAAATTAAGTTGTATGAATCATCTACCTTTTTGGAAGTTTCCACGTTGTCAGAAGTTGGTATTGGCCTACTTTGCTAACCTAACAGGGCATAATCAGGAGAAGGCTCATCCTGGCTCCCTGGAGCCAAACTGCCCCATCTTCCATGGGAGCATTTACTCTGGAAATCAATAAATGCTCTAAGTTAAGGATGAATTCCATGTATTGTTGACTGTCTAGATTTAAGTGATGAAGGAAGTGTTCCCATCCATCATGCGCATATTGGAGGAGGGATGGGGGGAGCCAGTTAAACATTTCCCAGTACCCCTCTGCTACACAACCCAGGGTGGTTCTCATGGATCCACTTTAATGAACAGACAGTACAGTCTTTTCCCTACCCCAATCCCAATCCCAAATTCTTCCTAATCAAAAGACCTGTCTGATATTGGAAACTTAAACCACTTTATGACTCATTTCAAAATCAAACTACTCAACAAAATCACAAATACCTAGTTTTACAGGCCAAGGGGTATCTGGCCTCCCCAGTGGGGTGGCCACTGGAGAATGTCCAGTGATCCTTGGTTTCGGACTGGCCCCCTTAGCCAGGTCAGAGAGGTTGTGGACTTACTTCCTGCAGAACAGCTACTGAATAGGGTCACAGAAGGTGAATTAGAATGTGCTCTCCTTCCTTCTCCTGGGCAGAGAAATATGGGCCAGATTCCTTGCTTTTGAAAGTAACATTGGTGATCTAGCCAGTATCCTGAAAGTGGAGAAAAGACGATTCACAGCATTCAAGGAAGAATATGAAGGCAAAGAAACAGCCTTACTGGTTGATAGATACAAGTTCATGGATTTGTATCCCTGCTCTGCGAGTGAACTGAAGGCTCTTGGCTATAAGGTAGGTAGCAGGAATTGCAGGGGTGTCATTTCCCTTCGTTTATTGAGCATTAAAGCACTAGAAAGGGAGGGCTAGGTGGCACAGTGGAGAGCACCAGCCCTGGACTCAGTAGGACCTGAGTTCAAATCTGGCCTCAGACACTTCAATAATTGCCTGTGTGGCCTTGGGCAAACCACTTAACCCCATTGCCTTGAAAAACCTAATAAAATATAAAATAAAATAATAAAATCCAGAAATACCTAACTGGATTTGAATAAATATTTTTTAAAAATTCTTTTTTATTATGATCCTAACAATTACAACATGAAATATGTTCAATAAACCAAAAATAAAACAGGATTGTATATGAAATTCAGAACCCATACAGTTTATTTTTAATGTATATATTAAATTTGAAATGGTGATAATAAAATTGCCTTGTGAAACTTCTGAATTTAATTTTGTTCTATATATTTTTAATGTTTTCTTCATGCATTCCTTTATCCATTTACTCATTCTCATTCATTTCCCTACCCAAACAGTAGGTCTAATAACAAATAAATATAAGGCAAAACAATTGTATTGTACATTCATGAAAATCTATGTCTTATTCTTTATTCAGCAGGAAGGGGTTAGGCAGATCCCAAGTTGTTCCCATCCCTAACTTATATTAAAAGTTGTGCCTCCCAAGGGAGAGTTCTTTGAGAGGGAAATGTACTAGTTTTCTTGAAGGAGAAGGATTCTTTAAGCTGCTGCCAGGGTTAATAATCATAATGGCCTGCTTTATCAATTCTGCTTTGTGAAGGTGCTTAGAATAATGGGAAAAAACTTTGGATTTTTGGACTCAAAAGACCTGGGTTTGAATTCCACCACCACCACCCCCACGACTTGAGAAGCTACTTCTCTCTGGATTTGTTTCCTCATTTATGAAATAACATTAGATGAGATGATCTGTTAATTACCTTCTGGTTCTAACATCTATGATCATGTGGTGGGAAGATGACTTAAATGACCAGAGAAATAGGGATTCTTCATTAGTGTGATTCACAGAGATTTATTTCTCCAGTATCTTCATGTAGTTACGTTGTCGTTGCCTCTATGAAATCTTTACAGGGTTTTTGCAAATATCTATATTGGCATTAGATATATGCCAAATTTTGGGATTTGATTGAAAGAGTAGAAATCATTAATTCAGAATCAAAGTCCACAGTCAAGTGGGTTTGAACAAACACTTTCTATAAGGTCATCAGGTGGATTCTCTATTTCCATTCCAGTTCTTTCAGTCAGAGCACTTGGAAGGGAGCCTGAATAGTTCTCCTGGGAGCAAAGAAGTGTAAAAAGAATAAAAGGTTCAACTCACCTTCTTGGTTATCCTAATTCCTAAAACCAGGGGGGGTAGAATGCTTCAAATTTCAAAGTAGCTGGAACTTTAAAATTATGCATGTGATAAAGCAGAAATGAGAGTTTTGCTCACAAGATCATGGAATCATACTCCAAAGTAACCAGACCTTCCCTGTCTGCTGGGGTTTTGCTATAGACAATAACAGGTTGGTACTGTGATTTCGTGGCCTTCCATTAGTCAACCGTTGTTCCTAGCATCAGATGGTTTTTGTTTGTTTTTTAATCTACATGTTATCTGCAAGTACACTTCTTTCCTGTATTCTAACTGCTTGTAGAGCCCCTAGACTTATCTCCACCCTCCTCCCTCTAGTTCAAGACTCTCCTGTTGTGTTTTTTTCAGGATGTCTCTCGAGCCAAGTTAGCGACGATCATTCCAGACCCCGTGGTAGCGCCTTCCATAGTACCTGTCCTAAAAGACGAAGTGGATAGAAAGCCTGAATATCCCAAGCCAGACACCCAGCAGATGATCCCCTTTCAGCCAAGGCACTTAGCACGTAAGCTGGGTCCTCCCTGAACCAATGGGGGTTTACCTTTAGATTTTAAAATGTATTGGATTTGGAGGTGGGGAGGGGTGGAAATAGCCTAATATTCCAATGCTGTTGAGTCAACCCCATGAAGCTCTGTGGGTGAGTGCCGAAGGAACTGGACTTCGATGGACAGGACATGGACTTCCCAGGACAGTCCTTGTGGCTCCTCCCTCTAGTGGTGGAGAAGGAAATCGGTCTGTCCATAAGAGTGGCCCAACCACCAGGGGCCAGTCTCTCCCTTTTTAAATATTGCCTGGGCATCAGTGCAGCCCATAGACTATCTACTCAGTTGTCCAAAAGGCTGTGTGCCCTTACCTGCATCCCAAGTGAGGCTTCTCATCTGCATCGGGGCTGGGCTGCTGGTTCCACTAGTCAGCTGTGCTTACCAGTCACCCAGCTCTGTCTCCTCAAAGGTACACAAAGCCTTCTCCTTTTTCCCGGTCATCTCCCACACTTCTTTCTTTCCCTTTCAGCCCCAGGCCTACACCCAGTGCCAGGCGGAGTGTTTCCAGTACCACCTGCTGCTGTTGTTTTAATGAAGCTCCTCCCTCCTCCTGTCTGTTTCCAGGTGGGTTCACTTTTTCTGTTGGTATCAGGCCTCAAAGTTGGTGAAAGGGAAGGGAAAGTGATGCTCTTTTTATTGAACTGATGTGGATTAAAATCTGTTCTTGAATACAGGGTCCTTTTGTGCAAGTAGATGAATTGATGGAAATTTTCCGGAGATGCAAGATTCCAAGCTGTGAGTTCCCAAAGCCCAGACTATGCAGAGCTGGGCCACTGGGAGTTGGGGGGAAGAGTTGGAGGTCGGGATTAGGAAGATTCTTGACCTTCAAGGTGGTATGAGGTTCTGGGCAGACCAAGCAGGACAACTACACTGAGCTCCCCATCTAAGAAGACCAAGTAAAATACCACGAAACTGGGTTTTCATTTTTTTTTTTTAGAGTGTCAAGCTTTTATTAGGATGTGAGCAGTCTCAGGGGAGAGAGGATCTTACAAGCAGAGATCCTTCCTTTGGGTTTTCATTTCAATGTGAAAGTGATTTTTTTTTTAATTGTGATTTTAAGTGAGAAAGATATGTAAAAATCCAAAGGTGAAGGGTTTCTAAAGCCTGGCCCAGTTAATATGTGGACTGAGAAATGAGTGTTGGTAATACAGGAAACTGAGTTAAGTCTCATCCAGTAGTGCATCTTGTACTTTTTCATGACTATTTCCCTTGAAATGAACTCCGACCACTGTTTTATCCTTCCCTCCTCAGCTGTAGATGAAGCGGTGAGGATCATTACGGGAGGAGTGCCAGACATGGCCGTAGAAGGTAACGGCCCCATGGAAAGCAACAACATGCTCGCCAAAGCCGTTAAACGACCCAACGAGGATTCAGATGAAGATGAAGAGAAAGGTGCTGTGGTGCCGCCCATCCACGACATCTACAGAGCACGACAGCAGAAGAGAATCCGGTGAGAGAGGGCAGAGTACTCCTGCAGGAGAGAGACTGGGTACAGGCATCCCTTTGCCTCCTTCAACCTTTGTTTAAGAGACAACACTTTGTCACGAGTTTCTTGGGAACAAAGTGATGCTGTCACCGGTGCCTCTTTCTATCCAATGGTTCTCAATAAAAACTTTAAAAGCCAACTAGAAGGGTGGGTCTTACAATGTCCACAGATGTGTGCTTTGAGCAAAAAACTAGGTTTTCAAAAATGGGGAAATAGTGCAAAATGTGTGAACACATTTTGTTCCCTCTTCAAGTGTGTCTAGTAATTCACTTGAAGCTTTGTTGGTTTTCAACAGTTTTATTTTAAAAACTGAATAGCTTCTGATTGTGAAACATTTTAATTCACTTGTTCTGGAAGTTACTGTTTGCTCATGTATAGTCCTGCCTTATTGTTTGTTTTTATTTATGGCAGAATGTATGGAAATCTGTTTTGTAGTCTAAAAAGGGAAAGAAAAAAAAATCAGTTCTTTTAACAATAAAAGATATCCAAAACTCCATGCCTCGGTCTGCTTTTATTGAAAAGTAACTTCGACTTCTTTTAGGCAGATCATACAGCCAAAGTCCTTTAAAACAGATCAATAACTTTTTCATTTAAACTTTTATTTTCAGTTCCAAATTCTCTCCCTCCTGTTCATTTTACAACTGAAGTCCTGTAAAATGTCTTTCCACATCAGCCTCAATGACGCATCTAAACACTTGCAGTAGCTTCTTTGCCAAATGCACGTATATACTTTACTCAAGTCTGTCTCCACTGTATCAAACAAAATAGGATCTATTTCCCTTCCACAACAAATTCAGATTTAATTGTGCCATATCTTGAAAACCTACTTTGAAAGGCATCCCATGCCAGCCTCTCCCCATCCTAATTCTTTCCTCAACTTCCTTTGTTTAGGTGGCCCCTAGGCATACTAGATTAAAGTTCAAATTAAATGACTTGAGAAAGATATCTAAAGCAGTGTTTCCTCTGCAGATGCCTATTTTGGGAGGACATGTTACAATTATTTATTTAGACATGAAACATGCATATTCAGTGTGAAAGGATTCTCACAAAGTTAATTCCACTTAAAAAGCTCAGTTATAACAACAGCCATGAAGAGTTGTTTTTTTTGTCTTCTTGGGAATTTTTTTCCCAAGCAGTAAGTGCTGGAGCGGCCATTCCAGCAGCATTCTGACCTATTGGCTCATTTCTGACCTATTGGCTCATTTCTAGATAAATTAATCAATTTTGCATTTGACAGGCAGCTGAGCATTCAGAAGGAAGGGCCAAAGCCAAGAAAATGCAGGTCGAAAGAGGCTTCTATCATATTATTACTGAGCATGCACCATACAATTTATATACAGTAACTGATTGTTGAAATCTCAGGTTACTAAGTCTCACCAGTGCAATTGAGCTTAAACATGGAAAAAAAAAGTCTTAGTGCCAATTTATCGTTATTTTCTTACAAGTCTATATCAAGGCTATAAGTGTATTGAGTCACTAGCATGTATAGTCTCATTACATTCCCTAGTTAAAGCTAATAAGGTCAGAATAAAGGTGGATGGCTACTGTTCATTTTGATTTATCCTCTTAAGTTTGGAGGGTATAGATGACAACTTTCTTTTCAACCTAAGGTTCCCCTAATTTGGTTTGTTAGGCTGTCTACAAAGTGCCCAAAATGTAGACAGAGCCCCTACCTCAAGAACCTCGAAGGCACAAGTGGTTCTGGGCAGCAAAGACTCAGTGGGAGTAGGAGCTGAGTCAGTGATCCAGGAGACCTAGCTGGATCTGGGTCTGTGGGCATGTTCCCAGAAGCTATATGTGTGATACAGAGGAAAGAGGACCCACCAAGAGTAAAAATCCCACCTCTGATTCTGGGTTAACCTGGGCAAAATTCAATCTCTCTGGGCCAGAGTTTCCTCGTCTGTAAACTGAGAGTGGGACTAGCTGATTTCTGAGGTGCCCCTGCTCTATCAACAAAACTGTATAAAAAAACAAAATGACAAGAGGAGTTCCCAGGAGGGAGAGAATTTAAAACTCAAAATTTTAAAAAGCAAATGTTAAAAACTATTTTTTTAAAAAAAGATAAAAAACCCAAAATGAACATTGTGCAGCCAAGGAAGTTATGTCCACTGGCTTTTCAGACTGGCCTGTGGACAATGACCTTTGAGTAATCAGGGCCAATGCCGATTTCTAGAATTAGACTGATTTATGATGGTGTCTATAGTAATTATTCTTAAGACTTTTTTTCTTTGGAAATTGTTCATTTTCAGGGCAGTTGGGTGGTGCAGTGGATGGAGCACGGGCCCTGGATTCAGGAGTACCTGAGTTCAAATCCGACCTCAGACACTTGATAATGACCTAGCTGTGTGGCCTTGGCCAGGCCACTTAACCCCATTGCCTTGCAAAAAAAAAAAAACCTATATAAGAAAGAACCCCTTTCCTTTTTGAAAATGAACAATTTCTTTTTTTTTTAAACGAGGCAATGGGGTTAAGTGGCCTGGCCAAGGCCACACAGCTAGGTCATTATCAAGTGTCTGAGGCCAGATTTAAACTCAGGCCCTCCTGACTCCAGGGTCAGTGCTCTATCCACTGCATCACCTAGCCACCCCCAAGGGGTTCTTTCTCATAAGAAGAAAACTTCCTCATGTTTTAATTCAGAAGCTATTTCAGAATTTAATAAATTCAAATCAATTTTACAATTAACATTAAAGATTTATTGGCAAGTTAGTAACTCAGAACTTCTCTTTAAAAGCTTATCTCTTGGTCTACCTACATGGTGGCATCGCTTTTAGCCCTAGTGTGAATATGAGCTTTTTTCACATGGGTTACTTACTGCCAGACCTCTGAAAAGTCACCAAAGAAACAAAATTTTTCCAAACACCCAAAAAGCTGTTCACAAAACTAATATAGCTAATTTGTAACCAAAATAAAGGACTATTTGGGGTGGCTAGGTGGCATAGTGGATAGAAAATAATCACTTCCAGGGGCCTTAAATTTTTCTATACCTTAAGTTTAGTTGCCACCACTAGAAATCAGATGACAAAGAACAATTTTAAGTTTTCTGATTACAATTATACTCCTAGTGATCAATTTGTTTTAAGTAGCAAATGAAATGGTTATTGGAATTTCTGAATGCTAAATTAAAACTCCCATCTCCTCCTTAGCAACCAGGCTCTGCCACCATTTTGTTCAGGCTTCAGTTAAGAAGTTAATCAAATTAGCTCCAGCACTTAAATCCAGGAGTGAACATCAAAATCAGGCCCCAAATACACTTCATAAGTAGCAAAACACAAATTTAATTCAGTAAACGTTTACTCAATTTCACTGTGGGAGCATAACTAAAAAACCCTGAGATTGTAACACTTCTATCTATTTTTCAGGCAGTTGATGTTCATTTATATTTAGTCATCTTCTAGAAACCTAATTAATTGGAGATACCCTGATCAAAATTCTGTGGATCAGCGAAGCTGATATTCCAAAAGAGTTTTTAGAACCCTGGAAGACTGCTTAACTGCCAATGATAAGCACTTGTATATAAACACTCCAAGGTCAGTTGGGTGCGTGAGCTCCCTGGTGGCGAGTGGCTATTCTCCCAGTGTAGACTGAAACCCATCCACCCAGTGGGGCCACTCTGGTCTACATCTTGGTCCAAATCCTACAGAGACTCGTCAGCTAATGACTGCTTAAGGTAAAAGTACTGGGTCATCAGAGAGCCCAGTTTATACTGCTGATTTTACCTGTAGGGAATGGTCTCAGGGGGCGTTTCCATGGCTTCCCAGGCACGGACTACAAGTCAGGCATCCCTCCAAGTCCAGAGCCCCAAGTCCAGAGCCTCACGGAGTGAATGGGCCTGAAGCGGGCAGCTTGGCAATCACCTTGCCTGTTTTCTGTTCAGCCAAACCCACCCTGCCAGCACAAGATCTCGCTGAAGACCGTTACTTGGACCATCCTCTGAACTTGGTCCTACAGGCACGATGCGCAGGCCTAGCCTCCATCTCTAAGGGCTGCCTTACATTGACTCTGGCAAAGGCAGTTAACTGTAGGCTGGTGCCATGCACTGAACATGGTCCTTTGTTGACAAGAGGGGACTCGGTAGAAGAGGAAGGTCTAAAGGGAATGGGGGTGGCTACCGCTCTGCAAGGAGGAGATGAGGGCAGCTGGACGAGTCTATCTCAAGTAACAGAACCGGTCATACATGGACCGTGGGTGACTGAGCTCCCCCAGACCTCCCTGTGCTTTACAGATGGCAAACCCTAGTGACTGCTTTCAGCAAAGTCAGGGGGCAAGCCTGGAGCCAAAACCCAGGTTCCCTGATTCTCCAGTCTGGGGGGCTTGAGAGACTGGGCAACTTCCTAATGAAGGGTCCAATTCTGCGTTTCTGAAGCATCTTGGTTGAGTCCACAGCCAGCAGCAGCAGGCCCAGCCCCCAGCCTCCGGCCTCCCCAGGTCTTAACAGAAGGCCCAACTCTCAACACCTTCCCAGTGCTACTCTTAGGCAGGTAGTCTTGAGCAAACTTCACTACGCCCTTCTGGGCTTCAGGCAGTCACTACATTAAAGACTTAATGAAGGCCAAGATTCAAGAGCAACTCTACCACCAACTGCTAGTCCACTCTCCTAACCTCCAGCCAAGCTGAGGCTTAGGATAATAAGTTCAATGCTTTTTCCCTACGGGGTTGGGAACCCCTGGACTCTCTAATTATGAACCAGGGGCAGACAGGCTTAGTTGATTCCTAGCTCCCTGGATGTAAACCAATTTGTTTTCTCATAGGAAAAGTTCCTATTTGTGCCTTCTTGGTAAATCTTATGATTTTTACACTGACTTCATGCTTTGGGAGCAGTCTTTATACTGACATTTCAACTGGACTTCAACTTACACAAAGAATCCCGTCTATCAAACCGCAGCATTTCTTCAGAAGGCGGCTCTGCAGCCCACCAGACAAGCCCTGGGCTTGGGATGGGGTGAGACAAGCAGATTTGGGGGAATTTAGGAATGTGGGAATTTATTTTGCTTGACTGCAGATCTGTTCAAAGGGCTTTGTTTTTCTTTCTTTTCTGGGTTGGAGGGGTGGAGGGTAGAGAAATCAAATTAAAAAACAAATACAAGATCATAAACTGCTACTGTGACTATGGCCAGACACAGTCTGAAGACCTGAGGTGGTGGGTCCCAGCCTTCCCCGTTTTTTAGCTGTGTTGACTTTGGAGGAGTCATTTCCCCCTCCTCAAAGTCTCAGGGTTTTTTTTTTTTTATCAGCAAAATGGGGACAAGAAAACTTGCATCACCCACCTCAGAAAGAGTGAAAGAAGTCTGATGCTACAGAAATGGGAGTTAATACTCCAGCAAACGACTGCAAGGCCTGGTGCCACTGGCCATCTTGGACTTTTCCGACCAATGCCCCTTGGGTAACTCCCACTCCATTTTTACAGATCCTTAAATGTCACATGCCTCTAGCAGGTCCATGGATCCTGGGGTCGGGGTCCCAGGGTGAGGGCCTCTGGAGGTCATCTCACCTAATTCCAGTGTTTCCAAAGCAGGAAGCTTCAGGGCTGGGATGGGAACCCAGGTCCTCTGACTCCAAAACCAATGTTCCTCCCACATTACCAGTCACTGTCACTGCCAAGGTGAGCTTGGCCATCTCCAGAAAAGGCTAAAAGACAAAAGAATCCGGCCTCCTCCCCACCACAATGGCTCATCGTCACTGTGTCATGACCGAATTCAGCTAAATGATGCTTTTCTTCTGGCAACCAAAACCCTTCATGGTCAAAGGGTTTGTAATATCACCTGCTCTTGGTGTTAACTCTGAGAATTCCGGAAGAAAAACAGTCGACACAGACTCAATACAAAAGTACTGAAGAAAAGGTGTCAGGGAACCCTACAGTCATTTGGATTCTTAACTCTGCTCCTCAGAGAATCGTGGATCCTCAGTGCTGGACGAGACCACAGTCACGGCTCGTCTGACTCCTCCTTGCATGGGAAATGACTCTGGTATCCCTAGCCTGCCTGTCTCAAGCCGCTGGGGGAAAGCTGAAGTGTCGAGCTGCCCGAGGCCAGGGAATGGGGGCTGTCAGTCAGTCTCCCCAACCTTCCTGGGATCCCCCGAGGCAGCAATGCTTCATGCCATCCCACATGGACCCAAAATTCTTTAGGAAGACAAAATCTTTTTTTGCTCCTACCCTCAACCAAAGCCAAAAGAGAAAAGTCATTTGCGTTGCTCTAGTGGCTTTACTACTTTTGCAGGGAAGATTGGAGCCTTAACTGACAGGAGGAACAATAACCCACCTAGAACAAGAGGCCCAGAAAGCTGCTCTATTAGGGGGCTCCTCCTCTTGCTGGAAGGAATAACCACACCAGAAAAAGGCTCCTGACCTCTTTCTTCCTTAACCTTGCTTGGTCTGACCTCCCTTTCGAGTCCATTACTCAAAAACACTGGCCCCTCCACTCTGAGATGCCACCACTGACTACCCATCAGATGTGGTGTCCAGGCCTATGTGCCTCTTCATGGCATGGTTCCATTTGGGAAGCTGCAGGGGTTTGGAGTCAACGGATCCAACTGGACCCCAGGCTCTGCTGCATAATGACCCCTATGGCTCTGCACAAATCACTCCTCTCTCTGGACCTCTTTCTTCATCTATACAATGAGGACACTGAAGCAGATGACCTCCTTGATCTAGGTGGCCTGAAGTAAGGCCTCCTTTCCCTCCAAGGTCCCCAACATACAGCTCCCATTCTCTGTCTCTGAACAACATCTGGCCGGACCTTCTAGCACAGGGGTTCCACCTGGGTCCTGAAACTTGATTCTTAAGAAAATACTGCTATGGTGACATTTGGAATTGGTTTTCTTGATAACCCCATTGAAGTTACTTCATGCATTGAAAATTCTGAGCCTTCTGAGAGGATCAGGCTTTACTGCGCTGCCGCTGCCTCAGGGACCTGTGCCCAAAGAAGGCAAAGCTCTGCTGCTGCTCTGCAAGAAAGGAATCCCCAGTCGTTGGGTTTTCTAGAGGAGCTGGCTAAGGCTTCATGACAAGGCCAAGGACCAGACAGCCCCCTTCTTGAAAGGGCTTGTTAGCTGGCCTCCATTTCCCAATCTCCTGAATTGACAGCTGCTGAGTTTGCCTTCCCCCCCCCCAAAAAAAAAAGAGGAGAAACAGAAACAGGAATAGAAACAGCTGTTTTCCGGAATCTCATGTTTTCAAGCTGTCACCTGTTCCCTTTGTTTCCTCCTCTGCTCCTGGGGCTTGACCTGGGTCTTTATGTAGACCCTGGGAACTTCTGAAATCTCCACATGCTGGGGGTAGGGTTTGGGCCTGATCCATGGTGTTGATCTCCTCGACTATCAACTTCCCTGCAGGCACCCCTCCTCCAGGGCTGGCCTGCCTGCCTACCTGCCTCCTGGAACTCAAACTGGCTGCTTCTCTAACTACCCCAGTCAACCCCCACCCTTCAGCAGCTGGGCCTTCCTGGCGCCATTTCCTCATGTATCCCAAAGCTTCAGCTTGATTACAAGGCAAGGTTCCTCTCCTGCTGGTCAATGGTCTAATTTAGGCCTAAAATCCCATCTATTCTATAGTGCTCCAATAATTCCACAAAAGTTACTTACAAGTTGCCTTGAATGAGGTCTTTAGAACCTGCCTTCTGACCTGAGCGATTCAGGGGAGTTTTGATCTTTGAGCCCAGAGGTCAACCCCATTTCTGTATCTTGTTCTTGCTGTTTGACCATTTGGGGGCAGAGCCAAACTCTATCCACTGCAACCTACACATAAGGGACAGTGAGGCCGGCCCTGCTCTGGGGTCTCAGGCCAGATGTGTCCTGGCCGAGGGGATTACTCCTCCCCAGATGCTGGGCTATGAAATACAAGTATTTAAAATGTTGAGCCCATGAGACGGGGCAGGCAAAGAGAAGCCTTCTATTCTCCATGGAACCTGCTGACTGCCCAGCTGTACAGGGGTAGGTTCAAAGGACAGTCTCTAAAGCCAGTGAGGTATCTGGGACATCCATCCATCTGACATAACCTCATCTGCAAGAACTTGAGCATTTAATGAGCTCAGAAAATTCAGCCCTCACCCCAGGATCCTAAAACTCATCACTCCCATCCTGAACATTGTACTAGAAAGCCTCAAGTGAAAATCGCACATTTTCTATCCATGTTCGGAATGATATCAAACTGACAGCTTTTTCCCCCCAAAAAATGAATCCCTCTAAATTCCAAGCTCTCAAAAACCTCCAAGGAAATTTCTCTAGGCCCCAAGGGGCTGAGTTGCCACAATCCAGGCTCAGGGTTCATTCTATAGCAAAGAGTGAGTTCCTGAAAACCAGAAAAAATTCTCTAGAAATAGGAGAATCTTTCTATTGCCCAGAGGGCACATTTGGCCTGGCAAGGGGCAACCCCTAGAAGGAAAATATGAAGCAGCAAAGCTAGAGGTAATTTTCCCTGTAGTCCAGCTCCACTCCACCCCAGGGCTCTCCAGGGGTGAGCTTCAAGAACTTGAACTGAACTTATTTGACCTTTACTTCGCTAAATCCTACCCTGCCCCCCCCCCCCCCCCCAGAAAGACACTGAGCTTGCGAGTTACAAAAGTCTATCCTGATACAGAAGAGGTGGTGCCAGCTTGGCTTCTTCCAAGCCCAGCTTTCTCCTGAGAGCTCCAGAGAATCGATGTTCCTTCAGCTTGTAAACATATACTCGTGAATACGTACAGCCCCCCAGAATGGAATTCAGTGCACAGTTCCATCTTCCTTTGTTGTTCTATGGTGATACATTTTCCCTTTTAGAGTCAATGCAGAGAAGGAGGAATGTGGTAAAGAGAAAGCCATTTTCCAAAGCAACATTAGAGTAGAGAACAGAGGTTGGTAGCCAACTAAATAAATACTGCTGCTGCTGGCAGGTGTGGGGGACCTTCTATGAGCTGATTGAGATGCGGGAGCCCTCCGGCTTTAATATCTTACTGAGAATGGCATCATAGTAAGGACTGAAAACCATTCTGTTGTAGTTGACCAGACGAACAAACTTGACAGCCACCTCTTCCAATTCTTTTTGGATAGGGCCTAAGCCCCCAGGAATTGCAGGAAGAGACTTCTGGAGACCTGAGGCAAGGTAAGCCTCCAAGAAGGCCTGGATTCTGGCATCTGAAATGGAAACAGGAGGGAATCATGACATGGGAAAATAGAGAGACAATCATCATTAAACATCAGATGCCTACCTAAAGGCCTGCCTAAGCCACCCTGGACTCTTCCCACAATATAATACATGCTTATCATCCACACCACCAGTCCATACTGTTTACTACCCAGAAGGAGAGATGGTCTGTGGACAGTCTGCCTACCCAGTAGGTCAGGACAAAACAGCACAGTCTTTCTCAGTCCTAATGCCTCATAGGTCAGGCCACAAAGAACAAGGGAAATGGGGATGACAATAGCTCTCAAGACTTCATCTCAAAAGTTCATCAAAGATAGGGGAAGACACACCAATACATTGTTGGTGAACCTGTTTTATTAGTCTGATCATCCTGAAAAGCAATTAGAAATGCTAAAAAAGTAATTGAATAGTCACTATCCTTTAACCCAGTCATGCCCCAGGCATGAAATGTTAACAGAAATACAATCTGAGGAGGCCAAGTCTTGGGAGACCATCCATGAGGTAATGGCTAAACAAAAGGAACCATGTGAAGGACATGGAAGATCACTGCTCCATAAGAAATGGTGATTCTGTATGTGCCACTTGGGACTGTGAAGGCTAAGGCTTGGATAAACTGAGGAAGAGTGAAGGAAGGAAAACCAGGACCACAGTGTCTAGTGAACACAACTCTGGTCAAGTTGGGCTTCCTCAGCATAAGTGTGAAGGTCTATGGGTCCACCTTTATGACAACAGAATGAAAAGTAGAGAACTCAAGAAGTCACCATAACCAAAACCCCTCAGTCAACAGGAAATGAAGATCGGGATTTGAACATGGGTCCTCTGACTGTACACCTTTTAGGAAATCACAGTTGTTGAGTACAATAAGGTCATTCACCTCAACCTTGGAACAAGAGATGCTGGCCCAGTTTTGGGGTCAATTTTGCTGAATGACTCTACTTTAAATGACCCTGTGATGATTATTCAAAACATAAGCATTGTCAGCAGCCTACAATCAGACATGGCCAGTTGTTGGCCTAACTGTCACGGCTGCCCTTTGCTACCCATGAACAATAATGCTAATGACAGGCCTTGAAGGGCCTTCTGAGTCATCTGGCTTCCACGAGAAGATTTTATTAGATTCCAATCCTCTGAAAATGGGAAACTTTCAATTAACAAAGGCCTTAAATCCTACACAACTAACCAAAATGCCCCCTCCTCCTAAGCCACGCCAGTGTCATTTGTTGTCACACCCCACCCTCAAGGTAGGATGCTCACCATCGAAGCTCTTTTACTTCTACCAGAAAATCAGCCCAGTGGAGGACAAAGAGATTGACATAGGGAGTCCTAGGTCCCAGGTGGCAACCTGGCTCAACCTCAGACAACTCTCTGGCCCTTAGTTTCTTCCAAAGAGGCTTAGGTTAAGTTAGGGGTCCTTAACAAGGAACCTGTGAACTTCTAAAAACAATATTTTGGTAACTATATTTCAATATAATTGGGTTTTTTTGCAATCCTTTGGATTTTTCCCATTCTTTTAAAAACATTATTCATAGAAGGGGTGCATAGGTATCTCCAGGTTGCCAAAGAAGCCCATGATACACAAAAAAATTCAGCTCCCTTGACCAGCTCTTGAGTCCCATGATACTACAGAGGAGGACCCCCCTCTATTCCCTGCCTCCACAAGCCATGACCATGGCAGCAAGTTCCCTGTAGGAAACAATCCCCACTGTTGCCAGACCCTCCCAACATACCCACAAGCCTGCGAATGGGGTCATCGGGACTGGCAATCGCTTGGATTTGTCCTTTGAGGACAATCTCCTTGTCGGCACTGAAAGGGGTGAATCCACACTGGGCCAGGCAACCAGACACCTCCACGCACACCTTCTCCCCAGTGGTGGCCAGGGCTTCGTTCAGATTGAAGGAACTAGAGGAGAAATGGTTTAAGAAAGAATCAGTTGGAGGCTATAAAGGGAACAGATGGGTCATCGACCCACATATCCACCAAAGCCAAGCAGCTTCTGAAGAGTTATCTAATTAATTGGATTAACAGGAGTCTAGAATCTGCTCTCACTCCCAAGTCTGTCTTAGTGAATTCATGATCCACTGAGAAGGTTCTTATTCTCAGGAGGAAGGGGAGGATCTGGCAGTGTTGGACTCTAAAGAGGCTGGGGCCTGCTACTGTGGTCTGGGTTATTAAGGTTGGTTGTAAATGGAACCTCAATCTTCTCCCCTTTCTCTCCAGGGTTTTCCAGAACCATCTGGAACACCTGTCAGGGGTGGCTCCATCCTGCGCTTGGCTTCAGCTTTCTGTCAGGGGCCCTAGGGGTTGAAGAGCAAGACAGTAAGAGGAAGGAGATGGTTTCATTTGTTTCTAAACAGAATTGCCCTTGGGATCTCATCAGCTGCAGTTAAAAGAGCAGAGATGAATCCTTTATGGAGCCAGGCTCCCTCTTTTAACAGCCCAAACCCTGTTTGGGTGCAACCAACCACAAAGATGGAAGAAGGGCTCCCTCAGGGATGTGGGGAAAGCAGGTAGTTTTGAGTGGAGGGTCAGATGCCCTGGGGACCAGAGGGAGGGGGAAATGGGAGAGGCAGAGAAAAGTGAACTACACTTTTAAACAGGTGAAAAGGAGTACAAATGCTCTCCAATCTGATTCTCATGGTCAGCTCCCCCCAAGGCTCCCAGGAAGGTGCATTTAAAGGGTTTCATTAATCCTGACAAGGCTTCATGAAAAAGCAGAAGTCCCTGGTGCCACCAATCCTTGGCCACTTACGGCAGGTGCATATCTGTTAGCAGGACTTGGACGACCATCTTGAGTTTCTCAGCAAAGCCCGCCAGGCTGGACACCCCTGGGGCTGAGGCACTGTAGGTGACCAGCAAAGTCGCCCCCACCACGCTGAGCCTCTCGAGCTCCTGCTGCATTTCTTGGAAGCGAGGCTGGTCCATCAGGACGGTCTACAACACAACAGATAGGGTGGTTGGTCAACACCCAGGCCTGGGACTGATCCATTGGGACAGTCTACAACACAACAGAAAGGGAAGTCATCAATGCCCTAGCCTTGGGCTGGCCCATCAGGACAGTTCTGCAACCCAAGACAGGGTAATAGTCAACATCCTGACCTGGAGCTGGTCCATCGGAACAGTCTACAACACAACAGAGTGGCATCACCACGACCTAGGGCTGGTCCATTGGGACAGTACAACCCAACAGAGCAGCCATCAACAACTGGCCTGACACTGGCCAGTAGAGGGCGTGGGAGTCACAGTGCTATCCAGATAGGGCCCTGGTAATGAATGACCACAGCCATATATGGGCTGACTTAGGCACTACTTGCTAAGTGTTTATCTCTGATTGCTCGAGAAGACCATGCTTGGAAAGAAAGGGGGGCATGGGAGATGGGGTCTGGGAAGCTCCCAGATGGAATGGGCATGGGGAGCAGGAGAGGATGGACAGCCCCCAAGTCCAAAGCCCATGCCCAATATTCTCTAGCTGTATGACTCTGGGCAAATCACCAATGGTGCCCAGCCTTGGTTTCCTCGTCTGTAAAACTGAAACAGTGATACCAGCACTACCTCCCTCCCTTAAGCACTATTGAAGAAGAGCTTGGTAGACTTAAAAGCAGGAGATAAACAAGTTAATTTTGCCATCTGAATCCACTGAAATATCCTGAACAGAAGAGGAAACTCAATAAATCTGGTGGAACAATATGAGCCAGGAGGAGGATTTCAAAACCTGCCTAGGTGAGTCTGGACAAGTCAGCCTCTCTCTACCTCAGTTTTTTCATCTGTAAAACTAGAAGATTGTGAGGATCAAGTGACATTTGTACAGAAATTTAAAAACCTTAAATCACTATATAAATGCTAGTTACATTTTATTTTTAATGAGAAAAAGTTAAGTCCCAATGGAAAAGAAAGGGACTTTCAGAGAATGCTCATTTTGAAGAGAGAAGTTGGCTCTGAAAGACTGAGAACCAACATAGTAAGGGTTTAAGGCAACAAGCATTTATTAAGTGCCTACTGTGTACCAGGCTGTATGCTAAGGCCCAGGGATACAAAGGACCAGTCCCTGGTCTCAAGGACCACCACCCCCAGTCTTAATAGAGAGACAGCAGGCTATAGAGGCCCAATCTACAGACAGGATAAACTGGAGATAAGCTGAGAGGGAAGGCACTAGGATTAAAGAGAATTGGGATTCCCAGAGAAGGTGGAATTTCCCATGGGGACTGAAGCAAGCCAGGGAAGTTAGAGAGGGAAGAGTGGGGGGAGGGAGAAACGTATCTAAAGGGGAGTAGGTGAATGGAGTCTGAAAAAGGGAGGATGAGGCCCAGCTGTGAGAGGCAATGAGAAGGCCCTGGAGCCAACTGGATGACCTTGAGGCTGAATGACGGTTGGACTGGAGTGGGAGTGACTGGAAGGGGGCAGGTGATAATGAGGGCCTGCATGGGGGTGGTGACAGGCTCAATGGAGAGGAGTCATAAAAGGGAGAAGTTACAAAGATGGAAGCAACAATCTGTATGCTGGGTAGAATAGTGGAATGGATGGAAAGGTCTGGAAGTCAAGAGATTGTCAGTGCTGGTCCTGACCCCAACATATCTCTTAACCTCTGTGGGTTTGTTTCCTCTTTTGTAAATGAGAAGGCCCCTTCCAGCTCTGAGAGCCCCAAGAACCCCCAAAGACTGTAGAACCTGAAGCTCCAAGATGGCATTTAAGAAGAAGGCAGGAAGCCCTCTGGGACATGCTGACATTTGGGGGTGGGGTTTGTCCCCTGTCTCTTTAACTTTATTGAAAGATAATACCCTTGGCTTTTGTGTGTCCTGAAAATGGTATTCCTCTTCACATTGTGAAGTCGTGATTACCTAGGAGAGGGAATAGACATCTCAACCCAAAGCAGACCCCAACATCCATCATAGCTGAGTTCAGCCTAGAAATTGGGGGGAAGAAAGTTGCTTCACTTCCACCTCTGTGTCCTTCCATGGGGGGAGGCGAGCCCCCTTCTTTTCCTTCAGGTTCTTGCCCAGGGCCTCACTTACTTGGGAATTTAAAGATGAGAATGGAAAACTCAAATTCCCACCCTTTCAAAAAAGTCTTCACAGCATTTAAAAAACACTAAGAACAGAGGACATTCAGGGGGTGAACATTGGAGATAAGAAGGCTTGGAGTTTAAAGAAATCATTTTCTAGATAAAATGTATTGTGGCAAATAGGTAATCCCCTTACTAATAAGAGAGTCAACAGTGGCAAGAAGGGGAAGCTTCTGGAAA